>NC_056731.1:680985842-681193342 GCF_019279795.1 Protopterus annectens
TGTGGGTGATTTGGAGTAAAAAACACCTTCAGTGATCACTGTACATAAACTACAGGAATTCACTATCCGCACCACTACAAGCCAATTAGTATGTGATGTGGCTAACTCACCACTATCAAACAATATTTGATTTGGATATCCCACCACTGCCAAAAAATTAATATGTGACACCCATGCACTAGCCAGTAATCAAGGAGCCTCAGTCCTCACCACTAGCACTACTGAGGGCATGCACATTGGGAAGGATAACACATACACACACAGTAAAGTAAAATTTCCCTTAAGAGCACACAGAGATCACAGTCAGTGTGAGGCTGGTTTCTTTCTTTCTCTCCACGTCCCCAATAAGACTCCCCACTGGCACAGCTATCTATAGGCTTCAGGTCTCAGCCGTGTAGTCAATCCAAAACTTCCAGTACCCTCTCTGTCCAACCAGTGCTTTGTGTCCCTGCCCAAGTAGCTGACACACACACACTTTGAGATTTGGTTTATATACAAACATACAGACACTCCCGGGGAAGGCTGGCACAGGTACTCCAGCTATGCCCCCTCCTGCCAGGCTATAAGGTAGTAATCACTGCCACCAACTACTCTTTATCAGCTAATAATAAGGCCCTTACCAAAGGGTGTCCAATTTTACTGTGCAATATTATTATCTAATTAGTAAGTGTGATGACCAGCAAGAGTATTGGAGTGGCTTTGTACAGAATCACCAAATACATGGAAGTATTCTACAGCTTAAATTATCTCTACACAAAGCAGCTACAGTTGAAAGGTTTAAACATATTTAATAATAAATAATAAAACACAAGCCAAATCTCCTCAGTTCAACGCAGTGCTAGTCAAGAGTTCAGATACAGGAACTTTAAAACAATACTGTAGGATAGTCTAACATAAATATTGAAAACAGCTAGTCTAATCTTACTATTTTCTATCTATTTCTAAGAGAAGTACTAAGTTCTAAATAAACTTACATACATACAGAGCAAAGGCAGAGTGCTGGTGAGTAGATGTGTTCAGGTTCAGACAAAATTCAAAATGCTTAATTCTCTCTCTGAGAAAGTCTTAAATTGATAACACAGTACTGCTGAGTCATTTCACATTACATCATTCTTCTCTGCTTCCCAGGCTAAAAGAAACTCCACATTTACATTTCTTAGTAAGCTTGCACCTGGCCAGGAAGCCACAGCAATAAAAGACATTATACATGTAAAATCTAGCAATTAACTCTGGTCTCAAAACAATAGAAAGAATTTGCTGCCCCAGACATCCTGTCTCCAAGTTTTGAGACCAAACAGTCATAAAATGCTTCACTTATTGGCTTTCTTCCAGCTGGGAGCACTATGGTTACATTTTTGAAGCTCAGTACAACATATAGTTTAATCATAACATATAGTTCTCTTTACATTTGTAAATCAAGCCTGTGGATTGTATTAATATTTACAATGACATAGAATTATCTACAAAATTCTATCTAGCTTGGCTGGCAGCCTTTCAATTTTTCACACTAACCATAAAAGCTTTACTCAGTAGCATATCGCCTACTCTGAGGTGATCTCTGCATAACATATAAAGCTATGTCAAACCCAGAGCTGTTGAACATGCTACACCTAAGGAAATCCCAATCCCTCCAATCTACATGCTCTAGGGACCTAAACCTTGTCACCACAATAAACAGGACATGCTGGAGGGATAGATTCTTGTCCCAGAGACTTCCTATACTCTGGAACAAGCTTCCCATCTATGTCAAGCAAAGTTCTTCATTAGCACTCTTCAAGAAAAATCTTGATGAGTGGATGGGAAATAGGAAATACACCCTGGGGATCACTTCTGTGTCTCTGTTGGACAGTGGCACAGGAAAATAACTTTCTTGGGTGGCGTACGCTATGGAACCTTGCTGGCTAGGCTTATGTAGGCCCTTGGGCTGATAGCCTAGTACCTACCTATGAACCTATGAACCTATGATTGCTTCAGTCTGTAACATAAGTCAACTGTAGGAGTCAAGTCTAATACTGTAGTCAGACATTCAGGGTTCAAATCCCAAAAGTAACAAATATATAGTAAAATCATTTAAAAATATTGAATAATAATTTCAACAGGAGTGGCATAAATGGCCTGCCTTTAACTTAATCTGTATAATTTGACCAAGTGTATGTGCAATATATGCATATTGCAAGGATTACTTTGAGCAATCATTAGTTATAATTTGTAGTTGTTATGAAATATACTTAAATGTGAAACTAGAGACAAATAATTTATTATTGTGATAATGCATTGTATGTCACATATGATGGTACTAATTATCTCCTTTTTTCTCGCACCCCAACCCTTAACTCTCTTTTTTTATTTTTATTTGTGGTCAAAACATTTCCATGTCATCCATCTGTGACAAATCACAAAATGCTTTACAGCACAGGGAGGTAGGTCAACCCCCGAGTCTCGGCCTGCCCCAACTCCAACAGCTCCTGCACCAACACCCGGCACATCTGGGACCCAACCTGGCAGTACGTGCTCTGCTGCCCCTGCACTACCTGGGCCCTCCATATCAGGTAGCACTACCCCAGTAGCTGGTGCTGTGATACCCTCCAGGAATAGTGCCAGATGTGGGTATGTTGTCATCTGCCAGGTGTTGCCAGGCTTGGTGTGCAGGGTTGGGCACAGCACCACTGGTGCATGCCTATGTTGAATGGAGAGGATGCTCTCTTTTATGGTCCATAGGAGAAGACATTAAGCTCTCCATTAGCCAGAAGAGTAAGGGGACAGTGATGGCAGTCCCATGGGTGAGGACTAGATTCTCACTTTCTCCATGTCTGACTGGCATGGGCATCCAATGACTCCTTCCTATCCCCAGTCATGGTGTCCTCCAACCTGTTGTGTCCCTCACCATCCCTGTGTCTTGTTTTGTTTGTCCTGTTTGTCTGCATCTGCTTCCTTACCTACCCTACTTACCTCACTCAGAAAAACCTATGTCCCTTACCCAACATTCCTCTCTTAATGAAGTAAAAATAAAACATGGGCACCTGTCCCACAAATATATATATATATATATATATATATATATATATATATATATATATATATATATATATATATATCATCCCATGCATAGCTTTACATTTCACACACATGTCTTCTTGACCCACTTGATTTGGTCCAATTGGCTACACACCATGATTGCATTGTTGTCACCCCTCTTTCTTGAGGTCAGTCCAAATCCAGCCAATATTCTTTACATATTTTCATTTTACACTGTTGACAAAGTGGATAGCTATGGTTCTTTCCTACCTCCCTCCTGCACATTCCTATATTCCTTACCCTTTGTTCTTTCCCCTTCTTACCCTCCTTTTCACCACTTTCCTACCTACCCCATTTTAACACTGTTAATCTAGACAAATAATAGAATCACACACCAGACACATAAGTGAAAATAAATGAAGTCTTTCACTTTTTGTCTTCTGTGTTTGCTCAGAGTTTGGCATTAGGCACCAATGCCAAGCAACTTTGAACAGCTCTTCAATAGTGTGGTTACTTCTGTGCAATGCTGTTTAAACATGCTGCTCTAAGGTACCACACACTGAAAGTAGAATAAAGAATTATGTCATTGCATATTTAGAACTATTAGATACACCTGGATTCAAAACCTGTATTATCTGGGCTCAAAAAAAAAAATCTTTCAGTGCATTTACACCTGCTGCCACAGAGTCAGATAAGCAACATTTGTGTTTGTTACACTCAGTACTATCCACACTGCTGACTGACCTTTCTACTTAACGTGTTTGAGCAGAGGTAAGCAAACTAATACAACTGTCCTAAAGTTATCAGTGAAACAGAGGCCTGCATTTTCTCACTGCTCAAGTATATGCAAATGCGGAAAGGAGTATAAATGTGTATATTGCATGCGCAAACACTATGCCATCCATTGTGCAAACCAGATGCATGCCAGTGTACTCTTGAAAGTGCACAATAGCATGAATTACTTATGTTTACTGCCCTTTTAGTCTTCATCCTATGGAAGTACATGTAAAACACAACCAAAGGGAAGGCAATTTTTAAGTAAAGAACACATATTTACACTATAGCCATGTGTTACCTGCACCCACACACTTGAAACTTGGTCTCTCAGTACTTGTCCCAAATATATCAACTACACTACAGAAATAAATAAAAAATGCTTTCTTATATACCATGTGCATCTTTACTGACAATAAACATTCACGTTTTCCAATATTTTTAGTAATTTGGGTATCTGTTTCCATATAGTTTGTAGAGCTGTCTCCTAAAGTATACCTGCACATTGGAAACACAACAGCAAATACTACACTATGCACACTCATCTATCTGGTAACTTTCAGAAGTTTAGTATCACAACAGTCATACATGGCTAGCTATCCATTTCATACAGGCCCCCCAACATATTCTCTCAAACATCCAATGATGATACCATCCACTATAAACAGTCCTGCAGCATTGTGAAAGTCAGACTTGTGCAGTGGTGCTTGCATTAAGTACTGAGTTCTCTAGCTGGTGTACTTTGTTAGATAGGGCTTCTAATCCCATGGCAGTCAACTGGTGTGTGTTTTTGTCTCATCCAAAGAGCATAACTGCGCATCTTTCAGTCATCAGTATAATCCCATGAAGTACAAATATTTTGACAGTTGTACATGCTTACACATCCATTTAATTCGAGCCTCACAACATCTTCTCTCAAATATCCAGAGATGACGTCATCCACTATAAACTGTCCTGCGCATGGTAAAAAGTCAGACTTGTGCCATGGTGCTTGCATTAAGTACTGCTTTCTATAGCTATTGTACTTAGGTAGGGGTTCTGTTCTCACTGTAGCCAACGTGTGTGTGTGTGTGTGTGTGTGTGTGTGTGTGTGTGTGTGTGTGTGTGTGTGTGTGTGTGTGTGTGCGTGCGTGTGTTCGTGTGTGTTTGTTCAGTGGGTTGACTTTCAAGAAACCATTTTTTCACTTGAATGTGGGGCACTGCTATTATTATCCTCTTCTAACCAGACACTGTTGTTGTCATCACTTATAAAGTGTTGCCTGATTCTTTGCAAGTCAGACTTGTGTTGTGGTGCATGCATTAAATTCTGCATTCTCTAGTTGGTGTACTTGCTTAGATAAGGGTTCAGTTCTCATTGCAGTTATTTTTTATGTGTGTTTGTTCAGTTGCTTGACATTCAGGAGACCCTTTTATACCAGCATGTGGGACACTGCTATTACCATCTTCTTCTCACTATACTCTGCTGATGTCATCAGCTATAAAGTATTATCTGCACTATTAAAAACAGATTTGTGCTGTGATGCTTGTATTAAATACTGAGACCCCTAGGTGGTTTACTTAGGTAGGGGTTCTGTTCTCACTGCAGTCAACTGGTGTGTGTATGTGTGTGTGAGTTTGTTCAGTTGGTTGACATTCAAGAGACCATTTTACACCAGTATGTAGGACACTGCTATTGCCATCTTCTTTATAACAGACTCTGCTGATGTCATCATCAATACAATATTCTCTGACACTATGACCGACTTGTGCTGTGGCACTTGTGTTAAATACTGAGACCTCTAGGTGTTGTACTTAATTAGGTAGGTGTTCTGTTCTCACTGCAATCACTTGGGGTGAGTGTGTGTTCAGTTGCTTGATATTCATGAGACCATTTTACACCAGCATGTGGGACACTGCTATTACCATCTTCTTCTCACCAGACTCTGCTGATATCATCACATATAAAGTATTCTCCGACACTGCAAAATCCATAAATGTGATGTGGCACTTCTGTTAATATCTATGTTCTGTAAGTAGTTAGGTAAGGCTTCTATTCTCACTACAATCAACTGTTTGTGCATTCAACAATCATAATCCTGACAATTTTAGTACAAAATATGAGTCCACAGCTATGTCCAACCCTCCTCTGAACATGTTGTTATAGCATACAATGATTATGTCATCCTGTGTAACATGCATTCAGACAGTATTTAACACAAACCTGTGCTGTGGCAGTAACATTAACTACTGTGTTTGCAAGCCACTTTACCTACAAATAGATGTGTCCTAATCTTACAGCAACCAACATGTGTGTCTATATATAAAACTATCTCTGTTGAGACAATTTTACACATAGATATGACTCCACATCCATGTCCTACACTCCTCTCAACATGTTCCCCTCAGCATGCAATGATGTTATCATACTCCGTAAAGTGCAACATGCCAGTATTACAGTCAGCCATATGTGGTGTTGCTACTGTGACATTGCATGGCATTCATATCCTAGGCCTACACAGGCTAATGTTCAAATCCAGCCCAGTCTACTGGTGTGTGTGTGTGTGTGTGTGTGTGTGTGGTTGGTGGTATATTATGGTCATTGTATGATCTTTGGAATAGCTCTTCATTTCACTACCACTTGGGTTACCTTTAATTTAGCCCTATGTGCCCTCCTTTTTTTCTCTGGCCACACGACATCCTTCCTGCAGAGGAGTGGAGGATGTCCTCCTGTCAAATACCCATACACACATCATGAAGCAAAGTCCTTCCTTGAGCCTCTGCAAGCCATCTCCAGACTACTGCATGTGTGATTGCTAATTCTGTCATGGTATGATCCACATGTCCTATAGGGACAGTGGCAGAATGTAATGCAATCCAACACATATACTTATATGCACAATAGTCTTAATGTGTTCCACAGTGTAGCTATAGGGATTTTTATTTACATGGTATAATAACGGCTAGGATTCCATGTGATATTGGCCATTAGCCTAATAATGTCCTATGAACCTATGAACAGTTGACATGTCAATGTTTCTGTCATTGACATGTGCTATTTTGAGGTATGGATGAACAGTATGGCTACAATAGGTTATTACGATTTGTGATGTGAGCTAATGTTTTAATGGCTATTGCTGTCATTGCATTACATGCTCTTGCTATAACAGCTGTCTTAATGTATCCCCTGAGAACTGTTGACATGGTATGATACACTTTTATGTATATTGTTGGCATATTAGGACGTGTGTTGTTGTAGTGCAGCAGATCAACTGTCTACACAGTTCACATTCCAGCATCACAGTGGCACTTGCAGTGTGGCATAGGTGTACATGTGTCTGCACACCATTATTAAATACTCTGTGATAGACATCAGTATAAATTCATATTGATCATATGATCACATAAGTCTTGTTTCATACACATGCTGTTATGCTGTGATATACACAACCAATGTATCACATGTTTTGATACAATTGCAACCTTGTGGAATTCATTGCATGTGCAGTTGTGTTGCTACACCCCATGATTATTGATGTGGTCAGCAGCACCATTGTGTGACTATTATCATCTGTGTCAGGAAATGTTCTGCATGAGCCAAAAACAACTGATCTGCAATGTGTCCTGATATGGCATCAGGTTGCTCAGACACAACCTGCCCATGAAACACATATAAGTATATGTTGTGCAATTGATGTAAGTACACGACACTGGCACATTTGTACATCTATGTGCATAGTACCAGTATGTGAAATGTGATGAATGACCATGGTTATATTTGTAGGTCTTTTCATAAATCATTTATTCTAATACATTTGAAATAAGTGGAATATACAACTTAAGCATAGATCTGCATGTGGATGCCACCAGACATACCCGATCAGAGGAAATTGACAATCCGGTAGCTGACAGTTTGTCTCACACTTCACCCCTCTGTCAACACTGGTCATCAGCCAAAATATACATGCAAACATTACTCAGTTTCTATTCTAAAGAAGGTAGCACATCTGTGTGCTCTGTACAGCTAATAACACAGAATCAATGGACTATGACAACATCACAGGTTCCCTATAGAATGACTTAAAACATGGGCCTACCAGACTCAGTTGGATCCATACTTCAACACAGCCTTCAGATGGAATATGTTCCTGTAGAAAGGTGTACATCAACATCCATCCTTCTGACTGGGGGGTGGCATCACCTGATACATGCATCTATAGACACATCCTGGCTTTCCTCATCTGTGAGGTAGACCAACAAGTCATCGTGGACCTTTTCTGAAAGGACATTGGTAATTTCCCAACTGTGTGCAAAAGATGTGTAATTTGTTTAGGCTACATCATGTCTGTTACATTTGTTAGATGTCCTCAAGAAGGTTAACAAGGGCATGCATGATGATAACACTATCATCCTGCCTAATTTGACCTGACCAAGGCATTTGACACAAATCCACACTGAAGTATTATTGAAACACTGTCATGAGTGGCCATAAACACCGATATCTCCAAGTGGCTAAACCACTGGATCACATACTTGACAGATAAATATGTTGAAGTGTGTGAAGTGACCTATATCTATAGTCCAGTGATCAGCTCTGTACCTCATGGCTCTGTGCTAGGCCCTTTCCTGTTCATTAAGTATCACATGTCAAGAATGACTTACACATCCTTTGTCCAAACAGCTTTGTGGAGGACTGCAGACTCTGGACAGTCATTGAATCCAAGTGTGGTATTGGTATAATACAAACAGTATCAACACACACACAAAGGATTTCTGCCTCAGCCATGGAGACATAGATTTACAAAAATCATTGGGGTATTTGCTACATTATAAAAGCAAATACACAGCCTAATTATAATATAGACAGTACACCCCTAATGTGCAGACTATTTGGCATGTGACCTGTGTACTCATTGAGATGGTATGCTGAACATTCACCAGTGTGTGCCCACAATGGTGATTACTTCCTTGTATGTAACACAACTCCTGAGTATGTGCAGGACATCTATGTCAAAGGGCATTATAGTTCCATTGTTCGCAGCCCTCATCACACCAATAACTGAGCACAATGCACCCTTTTTCATGTACCTCACAACACATCTTCCAGGGATGAGTTACTCAAGTGTACCACATTTGCCACAGTGACCTCCTACACATCTTAGTGGCCATACCAAAGTACTCTTTTTGCTGTATAAACATTTGTGGTTGATGGTGCGGAACCCCCAGCAAGGTATTATATAAGATGCATCTGTGATATGTGTTCCTGTGATGCACACAGTATATACATAGCTGATTGACAACATTGATGGCATGGGTTACATTCATGAGAGTGTGGATTGTGCCATATATATGGCATGCACACCTGTTAACTAGCCAGGATTGCTTGCAATTTCAAACACAGGTGTGACAATGTCCCTCCTAACACCTCCGGCAGATGTTACATTTTGACGAAGGTATGCTTGATTCCCCTCAGAGATTGCTGAAAAATCATAATACTTGTACAAGTGTGTTCTTGCAGAACCATCTATGATCACTCACAATCACAGATGTTATGTCAAATATATAGGATTACTGGTGGTTTTGTTGTGATATAGTCTATGATTGTGCATGTTTATGTCTACTGTTGGCCAGTAGCCAGTTACTATGTGTCCTGCTTGGTTGAGACCTATACTGATATTACATTCATATTCAGGTAACTCATTTTGCGTAGCTTTACAATATGCACTTAACCCCTTATGTGACAGTCACATAATATACAATGTGTAGTCTATACTGTATCATGTCGATATGTGATTAGAGTTCATGCTACCACTGTCTTCATTGACATGCCGTCATCTGCTGTACATTATCATGTTTCACCTGTCCTCTTCCCCTGGTGTTCATTATTACAATTGATCTGTGTGTTCATTTTTAATACACAAAATCACCCTATTTATTTATAATGCAGTCTATGTACCTTTAATGGTCATTTACACAACTGTTATTATGTATGCCCAAAACAGGTTTCTACAATACTCTGCACTGTATATACTTTCATGTAATATGTTGGAACTATATAGATTGCTTTACTAATAACCTTGATAATAATTGTGGCATTCTGCACAATCCTACAGACCCAGTTTGACCATAGATATATAGGTATACATGTTTTCTGCTGTCCATGTTGCTTTACATGGTTTCCTGGCAGTGAAACCATGCTTGTTTATGTTTAAACAAAGTGAGTGGTATGCATATGTAATTAACATCACTGCTCACCACACAAACGCATAAACTCCATGCAGGCATCACACTAAGCCTACACAGAATTTATTAAATCCCCAGGGATGCGTATTTTACATAGCTTGATTTCACATTCTTGTAATTTTGCAGTAGGTTGATAGCTTCCATTTTCAACAGTGCATATACAGTGCACATGATCTCCTTGATACTTCAGTTTAAGTGCACTAAGCTAACCAGCAATAGCTATGGCTGAGTACATCAAGGTAAGTGCCAAGAAGAGTGTGGGTTCACCAGTGATCAGTGTTATATGGAGATGTGACATCCCTCTCCTTAATACTTCAGTTTAAGTGCACTAAGCTAAACAGTAATAGCTATGGCTGAGTACATCAAGGTAAGTGCCAAGAAGAGTGTGGATTCACCAGTGGTCAGTGTCATATGGAGATGTGACATCCCTGGCTGCAGTTTCACTGCCATAAAAGTGCATTTTCTAAAAGTCAAAGTAAACCTAGATAATTGGATGGGACACCCTCATATTCTTCCCATTCTGTCTTGTCTTGACATTCTTGAAGCTGGATTGAAGTTTTGAATATGGGCTTTTGCCTAAGCTAGTAATGATCTGCATACTGATTGCCTAATACCTACCTATGAGCCTATGAACTTAATAATTATTGGTCTGGGAGTAGGTACATGCCACATAATATGTTTTTCAGGAATCTATAATGTAAGCCATGCAACAGCTTACCCTCAGCTTTGACACTGACAAAGCAGCTCGTTCCTCCCAAAAAAGGGCAAGTTTCACCAACTACTATCACTTGATGGACAGTTGAAAACCAAGCAGAGAGGTGCCATTTGCTAAGTATCTTTGAACTTTAAACCTGCATGTACTTGTGTATGGGTGATATAAGAATGGGAGAGCATATAAACCTCCTCTGCTTTCACCTTTACCAAATGTTCTATGTTACGTCTTAGTGAAACAAACAATGCTGTCAGAGTCACTGCTGTTTATGATGATTATTTTCCTCTGTGTGTGTTTGTGTGTGTATGTGTGTATTCATGCATAGTATGTTTCTTAGCAGCAGCCTAGTTACAGATGGATGCTTTGTTTACTAGAATATTATTCTGTCACTGTTGTTAGTTTACCAGTAAATTCTTGGTTACATGCTGGCTTGATGAGCTGCACTTTAAAATGTTTAAATTTATAACACAGGATTATGAGTGCTTTCTGATGTGCCATTTTCATGACTTAATCTACTTTAAATGTACTCTTTGACATTACATTTGTGCCAGGAATTATTTTTCTGTGTAACAGAGGATGTTGCCGGTGTTGTCGCTTTGCTATGTATTTTTGTCAGATGTAAAACATCTGGTCGAAACAGAAATCAAAAAATTCTTCTTTGGCAGAGCTGAAACATGTAATCCATGCTGAATATAGCGTTTACTGAAATTGACAATATAGAGTAATAATAGGATAACATTTTAGGTGGGGCAGAACCCCCCAAGCACTCAATATATACAGATTGTGTCATTGCATTCCTTATTAACATATATAATTAACTCTAACACCACTTCCCCTCAGAAAAGAATAGCATATTTGTGGTTGCAAGGCTGTCAGAGATATTAGGCTGTTTCCTCCAAAAATAACTATTTCAGCTGGTAGTATGTGTTAAAATGTGATTCAGTGAGTTATTCATTAAACTATCTAATTGCTGTTAGTTAAGTGACTGCTTGCTTATGTTATTGCATGGTCTGTGTATATGCAGCCTCATTGCTGCAGATAACTCCAGTTAATGTGTTTGAACATTAGCAATGATACAGAGTAATGTGACAGGACTTTGATCAGTAACATGCCATAAGAATATGTGTCCTATTTTAAAATAATTTAATTTGTCTCAGTAGCTTAAAAATATCCTTGAATAACAGTCAGTACAAAAATGTAATTTGTTTCATTAACAGTATACTAATCGATTTTTGTTCATTGTTTTTATGTCTTCCTGCCTGCTAATTTCTGTCTAGTAACATATATGATGTTTGATATTTCTTCTAAGTATGATCAATCACTAAATCATTTGATTTTTTTTGTTGTAGTCACTTACAAATTATGTGATGGAGTTTATTCGCTTGCTTGCTTGTGTTGCATTAGCATTTTAATCTGGCATTATAGAATATGACATTTTTAGTGTACTTGTTATAACCGGCTTAATTCACAAATTTAGTACAGAAATAAAAGACCATCCTCTGAGGATTTAGAAAGTTTTATTGAGATGAGGAAGCTTAAACCCTGAAGATTTCTGCATAACAGAAAGCCATTCAGATTCAGATATTGTTCTCTCACTATGGTTTCTCCTGGTTGCGGCCATATTGTGGAGAACAGTCTCGCTAGGGAAGCATGATGCTAATTTGACAGTCCTGAGGAGAGGCACATTTTTATGTTATAGACTTGATTTCACAAATACAACAAATACAAAGTTATGCTATGAGAATTGAAAAAGGGGTGTTTTTAGACAAAGTCAACCCAAACATTTTGGAGAATAGACATTTCTAGACCAAGAAAACATTCAGGATCACACTAAAACATGAGTACTTAGTTCTTAAGTCTTTTCTAGCACTGTGTATGGGATTTTTTGTCAAATTTGTTTCTTTTCTCAATATGTTTTTCAATGTATAAGAAAGCAAAAACATGGAAGAAAACGTATACTAGTTAACTGAGACTAAACAAATCAAACTCAGCAATATGCAGAATATTTAAAACAAGAAGTAATAAGTTCACCATGTGCAATACTTGCTTGTGATATAAAAATCCAGGTCCAAGCAGAATAAGTTCATATTGATTTGATGAAAGCTTCTCTATCATGCTTTCTGTCAGTTAATTTTTTTTTCTTGAACTTATGGGTCAGCTTATATACATTTAAGTAATTGCTTAAGGGAAGAAACATCTTTTTAAGGAAATCTCTTGAAGAATAGCTTACCTGGCTGCAATGCCAAACTCTACCAGAGCAGATAGTGTTATAAAATAATGCATTACTTTACTGGCAAAACCAAAATTTAAGATGTATTGCTGCCAAGATAAATGGTGTGTTATAAAGAGGAAGTGATGACGTTTCAACCAATATGTATATGTTGTGAATGTTAATAGTGGAATTATACATGAAATGACTGCATAACATTAGCAACATGAGTACCTGATCATGAAAATCTGTCATGAAAATGTTCTTATCTGAAATTTCAAGTAGAGCAAAACTGTAATAATTAATAAAAAGATGCACATTTATTACCATGAAAATAGCAAAAAGTTCAAACTGTAGCATGCTGTATAGTTTGCAGGGGACTTATCTTGGGTTAATTTCAAGGTGCCGTTTTCCATTTGAGGTTAGTATGCAAAAAATTCTTCTCATCTCTAGCATACTGACCATATAATCAACATTCATGATCAGGGGGATTCAGTAAAGCCTACATGGTCCATTTCCACCATGTGCACATTGACCTATAATGTGAACATGGACGCAGACTGTTTTGTATTCAGAAAGCTGCTCTACACGATGTTTAGCACAGCGCAAACAAGGTAAACATTGTGGCATGCTAATTGTGGTATACACTGCTGAATTGTATGCTAATCAGACAATCCAACATGGTAGAGCTATTCAAGAAGCTATAAAGCAACCATGTAGACTCCATGCTGGCTTTCCCTGTGAATTCCAAAACCTACTGGAATACAACCATGGAAGGAAGACCTCAAGGAAAGAATGTTAAGGGCTGCGGCTACTTTAATTTGTTGTTATATGCAACAGGCTGAAGCCTATTCTGCTGCTGCCATTAGACCTAAGATTTACAAGCTAAGTGTTTAACTTGGAGTGTATTGTTTAGTAAGAAAAAGGAGAGTAACAACAGCAACATATCCTTGTGTGTGTGTGTACCATAATACACATGCAGGTTTGCCCCCCAACAAAAAAGAACAGCTTTTGCTAATCAAACTATATATATCAAATTATTAAATAGATTTCTTCTGACTTACATTTCATCATATGCAGTATGTAGCTGACAAAATCAAGCATGCCCTCTCAAGTTCAGTAATCTTCTGTGACGATATAGCCCAAAGTAACAGCCTCTTTTCTGTGTTCTCCAAATAAACAAGTCTCCTCACCATCAGTTTTCCTAGCTACATGGTTCTCTTGTATGGTGTAGATTCAGGGCTATCAGCACAGTGAAGATATAAATGAGGTGTAAACTCATTAGAATTGCTGAATCCCAAAATCTTGCATCCATGTAGGAGATGTAAGCATAGTGCAGGCACTTTGTTGTTAATGGATGGCAACTGTGAATGATTACTGGTTGGGAGAAACAGCAGTGCAGGCTGCCTTACTTCCACTGAGGGTGTCAGATTAGATAAACAAAATGTTAGATTTAAGGTTGGAAATGTAAGTAAGCAGCAAACAAATCACAGGCTGTGTTCATAACATCCAACCTATGCTTTATTTATTGGCAAATGCATATGATATTATTTCCATTTAATATACTCACACATTTTAAGACTAATGTTAAAGAATGGGTTACACATGGCATGTACCCGATTAGTGGCCAGATAACTGATGAATGACCAAGAAACACAGACAGGTAACACAGATCTATACATTTGAAAACAATAATCATAAGAGGTTGTGTGACCACTAAGTGCACTACATCCAAATATAATTAATGTACAAATAACAGTTTTATGGTTTCAAATTACTGTAGATGATGATGCAGTCAGTTGTGTGCAGAATGATTTCAGTTCTTTGCTGTAAAGCTGGGTGTCTGGCAAAGAGGGATAAGGCACCCATCCTGTGTTCTTAAGGTTCACTGGAGTGGGAGTTCAAATCCCTAGATCTCTTTAGACATATCTAATATAAACCATCATTTTCTAGTGTGTATGTCATGGACTGATTTTCCTCATTTGAATTATTAGTCCCTTTTTTGTCTATTTTCCCTTTTGTGTCTTTGTTTTTTTAATTTATTTCTTTTTTTCCCCACTGTTAGTGCAATGCGGTGCTTAGCTGACACATGGAAAACCAGAGAAATGAATGGCTGGTTTAGCTATGCTTAACTTGTTTGTGAAAAGCACGGAAGTGCACAAACTTGACACTGGACCCCCCCCCCCCTCCTCCCAAGTGGCAGACAGGACCCAGACAGCCAAAAATAGAAACTGGCTGCATTCAATTAATAGTGTTAGGCATTGTGCAAACCCGCTAAATGGCATTGCATTTAGGTTAATAGCGCAATCTTAACAATTATTATTAAAATAGGGAATGTCATGTAACTAGTCCTGTGGCATCGGCTGTAAGTGTAGAGCTGGAGTACAGATAGTAGTGGGTTCTAGTACAGGGTGTGCAATCTTTTTTTCACTGTTGTCACATTTCAGTTTATAGCAATGAACTGAAAGATAAGACAACTGTTATTTCAACCTTCTTGTGGCAACAGGTGGAAGTGTAGAACTGCTATATACATGACCCTGGATTCAAATACAGGATATTCCATACAATTTTACTGTTGCTCCACTTCCCATTATATTAATTCTCACTTATAACATTTGATTTAGTGGAGATGATATTAATTATATGCATGAGGGCTGAGACAGTACTACTGTATCAGTTATTGATGTATATATCTATGTATTATTACATTTATTATCACATGTATGCCTGGGGGTATAATGTGTACTATATTCCTGTAAGTATATTTCTGCTATCTGACTGGCATGGCCTTCACATTTGCCTAACACACATACATAACTGCCTGTACATCCAATAACCTTGAAATTGCAAGTGCAATTATGTAATACCTCACTGCTTTTCACTGTTGTGTTCCACTTACTGTTGCACAAACGTGGTGTTCAGAGGTGCACACTGCTGAGCACTGTGTTTGCACAATGGTAAGCAGAGCACAACAATTTCAGTGTGTACACCTCCAGTAAAAGCAATAACTGGAATTGTTGGGAAAGCATCATTCACCATTGCTCTAGATCCATGGTAGACCTGGCAGGCATTTATGGGGAAAGTGTCAGCTTTAGGGCACAGAGATGGGGTGTCCAGGAGTCCAATAATTTTATTGGACTCCTAGTTAAGAACCACAGTGCCTGACTTTTTGCAGGGAGACTATTCTCGTTCCCAGTATAAGTCAGAAGCTTGGGATAGTTTAGCCTGGGAGATAACCAATGCCACTGGTATCCCCCACACTGGTGAACAATGTAGACATCAGTACAATGAACTCCAGAGGAGGAAGAGGGATACCCTTGTGATGATTTGAAGTATTGCCATCTATGCCAGGGATAATATGGCAGTGCATGTGTAACATATGCCAGCATAGTTTACTGGAGTTTTGTAAATAATATTCTGTCATTTGACTATCACACTGACTTGTACAGATGCTTGTGTTAAAAATGTATCAACAGTATTATTATAACTGATTAAATGCATATGTTTAAACAAAGAATTCTGGAAGGGAAGAGTAGAAGTTTTTGAAATTGTTCTATAATTTTCAAATACTGCAACAGATCTCAGCACAGCTCTGAGTGTTTATTGTACCAGTTCAGCAGCTACCTGTCCAATAGGCAACAGTCTGTTAGATGTCTTTCTACACTATCCCCTCCTCTGCTAGTCACCACAGGTGTGCCCCAAGGCTCCATCTTAGGACCTCTTCTATTCAACATTTTTACTAACAATCTTTATAAATCCTGCCCCAACTCAACTCTCATCCAATATGCGGATGATTCTACAGTCATCACCTCCTCTGGTTATTTCTCAGACCTGCTTTATAAAACCCAGCAAACTTTCACAAATATTGAGACCTGGCTAACCAATAACCAGCTAATACTCAATGCTAAGAAAACAAAACTACTTCTATTTCTGCCTAAATCACACTCTTGTAACACCTCAACCTTCACTATCACCTCATTAGACAGTATTGCCATCAGTGTTGAATTCCATACCACACCACTAGGGGTCATAATTGATGATAAACTAAAGTTCAACCATCATATAAATTACTGTATCAAAAATACTAACCAAAAACTTGGCTTACTATACTGTAACAAAAGATATCTCATACCAAAGGCAAGACGTTTACTCTCTCTTGCTTATCTCCTACCTTGTCTCTTTTATGGCTCCTAAATCCTCAGTAACCTACAGGCAATACCACAGAATAAGATGGAAAATACATATTACAAAATAGCTAGATTTGTTACCAACACTCAACCAAAATCCCATCACTATTTGGCTTTGAAAACACTGAACTGGCTTGAGTTCCCCAATCAACTTCTTTTCTATCAACTTAATATTATCCACTCCATCCTCTACAAACCCTCCATCTTCCCTAACATTTCCAACATCTTAAATTACTACCTCCCAACCAGAAAACTTAGAAGCACCAACCAAAACCTCCTTGGCATTTATAAACCTAAAAAAATCAATTGGTGAAAATCTCTTCAACTATCTTCCCTCTATCCACTGGAATAAGCTACCTTTAACAATCAGATCTATTCCACAGTGCCTCCCATTTAAAATCTCCCTAAAAGTCCACTTTATAAATACCTGGACTTGCTCCTCTAAACAACCACCATGAACTTAATCACCTGACCCTCTTTGCATACATCCCCTTCTCAATTTGTATGTAATTCTCGCTACAGAACTCTAACTCTTAATACCCTTTTCACTCAATTTCTCCACTGCTCATATTTACATCCCTCACTTCTTTTCCCACTTAGCTTACTCACCTTTCGTAGATTTCACTTGATTCTAACTACTACTACTCTCCTCTCTTATTTACAAATTAAAAAAATCTCTAATTTTCCCTCCTTTATCCATAGGCATACATTTTATATCACCTGCTCCCTCTATCAACTTCCCTTCCACTTCTGATTACTGATGTATATGCTTTTGCCTGTAAAAACTAAGATTTGATATACAGTACCTCTATACTCATTTCTTAAACTCTGAGTTAATTGTCATTACTTCCCCTCTATATGGTGAATTAATTATGGATTGGAGATATATGATAGACTTTAACATTTGGTTTTATTGCCTTTTTTGTAAATAACACCTTTAAACTCTCTTGTTACAATTGTGAATCCAAGCATTATAATGCATGTTTATATTACCTCATGCATATTGTATTGTTTGTAAACATTTTTATGATGTATGTAATACTTTGTGGAGCTTTTTTACCCAGGCCTCTGCTGAAAAAGGGCACAAGCTCAGTCAGACATTCCCGGTCAACAAATGTCAAATAAATAAATAAATTCTATAACCAGCACTGAGAGGATGGAAGTCACACAGCAGTTTGTTTTGTTTTCTTTGCAACCTGATATAAAAGATCTATAACAGTTATTACAGCCAATTAGTTGAGTTCAGTTCAGTTAGTTGGATGCTCATCACCTTTCCTTGTGGAAGTAAGCATCTCAGCATCTAATCTTGCCTTGCTGTATTAATTAAGTTAGCTGAGGAACAGTTATTCTTTAGAAAGTTAGGAAATACAATGAGATTAGGTGAGTATTGTTTTTCTGCATCTGTTTGAATCTGTCCAACTGTGTTATTTTTATTTTTCCTGTGATTGAAACTCTAATGTTTATTGTATTTAGATATTTAGTATTCTCATGTTTTTTACTTTATTATTTATTATTCCTTTCATTGTGGCTGGTATTTTAAAGAATACTTTTAACATCTTGAGAGTACTTGTGCTTATTTTAGTGAAGCCTTGGCCACTCTGAAAAGGCTGGATGCTTTGGTTACACTCTACCATTTATGTTAGTATTGATTTTACTCAGTATAACTGGATACCCTTGTAAGAGCCTGAAAGTGGTTGACTGGTGACAGCAAAGTTACCTTATAGTTTGGGCAGAAGGGGTACAGTTAGTAAATCTGTACCAGCCTTTCCCAGGAATATGTGTGTGTAAAAATCAAATACTCAGGTGTTGGTGTGTCAGCTACTTGGAACTGGGATACCGTGCTCCATAGTGAGTCTTGTTTGGGATCTGGAGAGACAGCTAATCTAGTCCCAGGTCTGAAGTATGTTCCCTGTGTGCTCTTGGGGGAAATTGTGCTTGATGCAGTTAGCTGCATCTTAAAATACTGTGTAAATCCATTCCTGTTTTTAGTGACATCTCTCACCAGTGTCAATGGTGGAGATTGAGGCTCCTTGATTACTGGCCCAGGGTAAAGAGAGGTAGTCACACCCTAGACCCATTGGATCTGTGAATGTAAGATTGCAGACATCCCACACCTGTGTAATCATCACCTAACAAGAGTACTTGGCAAGATTGGTATTCGTAATGGTATTCTGTTCTGTTTTGCTTTTTCCAAAGCTGCACGTGATTATGAGGTAAATGTCTGAACCCAGAGGACTAAATTGGCAAGGATGAGAGGAGCATGTGGTATATATGCACTAGAGTAATAGGGTTATTCTTGAATTAAAAGTTAAAGATAGCTTTTTTGGTATTTTATAGAGTTCTATCAAATTAAGCATGCATAGCTCAACTGTAAAAACAAGTATTCATGAATTAGTCTGTAGCACAAACCAAGACTACAATATTACACTTTAGTCAGAGGTTGTGGGTTCAAATACCACACTTTCCAACTATATAATACTGCTACTTCTGCAATTTAAATTGAATTAAAACCTCTATACTAGTGGTATAATTGCCCTGATTAAAGTGTGACCTGTATAATTGGAACATGTATATGTGCAATAAATGCATATGTCATATGTAGTATAGCGTACATCTGTTTGGAGCTGGAAGTCTTAAAAGTGCAAGTTATCTGTTAGGGGTTGGTAGTCTTAAAAGTAATAGTTAGGATAAGAGAGTCAATTAATTGTATCAATGCATTGTATGTCACATATGAAGGAACTAGTCTTATCTCTTTTTTTCTCTCAACCCAACCATTATCTTCTATTTTTTTATTTTATTTTTATTTTTATTTTATTATTATTATTTTTAATTATGTGTCATCAAAATGTGTCCATGTCATCCATGTGTACCACATCACTAAATGCTCCACAGCACAATGGGGTATGCCTGCCCCATAGGTATCTGCCTGCCACCCTCCACAGGCTCCAGCGTCATTGCCCAACACATTTGTAAGCCAATTTGGCATCACTGCCTCTGATGTCCCTGCACTACCTGCCCCCTCAGGTAGTCCTTCCCCAGAGTCTGATCTAGTAGTACCCTCCAGGACCAATGGCAGAAGTGTTGATTTTATCACCCGAGCTGAATTGCCAGGGATGATGCATAGGGCTGTGTATCACACTGTTGATGCATACCTACACTGGCTGAAGAGGCTACGCTCCCTCATTTTATGTAATACCAAGAGAAGGAGACACAGACATCAGGTACTCCAGCCAGGTCTATATTATAATCTCGAAGGTTTAAAACTTTGAATCACTAAAGATTGAACTTTAGTGATAGAAGTCTTAAACCATTGAAACAAAAAAAAAAAAACCTAAATTAAAAAAAAAAAAAACTAAATAGTGTGTAGGCAGGGGGCAAGCTCCCCTGCACCCCCACACCCCCTATTTAATTATACCAACTCTGACAATGCACTACATTGAAGTAAATGGAAATCTCCCCCTACGGAGATTTTTCATTTAAATATTCGATGTAGTGCGTTTTTGCTATTCTCATATCGACAATATTGTATTCGATATTGTCAGACTTCGAGATTATAATATAGATCAACTCCAGCCAGCAGTGGAGTGAGATGACAATGATGACAGTCCTGTAGGTGAAAACCTGATTCTCATTGTCACCCAGCTTGATGCCCATGTGTTCGGGATGTCCCCACACTCAGCACCATCATGGTGTCCCACAAACTTTTGTATCCATCACCATCTCTGTCTCTTGTTTTGTTTGTCTTGTTTGTCTGCAATTGCTTCTTCATTTATTTTATTTTATTTATTTTACATTTGTTGACCGGGATAGTCCGACTGGATGCATGTCCATTTTCAGCGGAGGCCTGGGGAGAAAAGCTCCAAGGGTAAGCAGATACAGCATTACATAATACCAGCATTACATATTACAAACAGACTATTTACAGAGATTACATAAGTAAGCAAGTTAAACAAGTTCCACAAGTTACAGTTAATCCTGAGCATAAGTCAGGATTAAATTAAATTACACAGTAAACTGATTAACAGATTTTTAAACATTCTAGAGAGAGTTAGCCAGGCTTGATACATTGACATAGCCAGTTAAGTGACAAATGTTGTTTGAGTCTAGTTTTAAATTGACCTAAGGTGGAAAGTAAGGTAATGTCAGCTGGAAGAGAGTTCCAGGATCTACTTTACAGAGTTTGCAAAGAGAGAATCACCGGCTGTGTTATTAATTTTGCTAGTCTGAATTAGTAGTTTGTTAGAGGATCGAAGCAGTCTAGGATTGTTATAGGGGGTGATAATATTTTAAGTGCAGGAGTATTGTCTGGATTATATAGGATTTTATAGGCCATAATCAGTTGGTTATACTGGATTAGGCTGGGTAGTTCAAGCCAACCAAGCTGATTTAGATTGATGCAATGATGTGTCCTAAAAGGCAGCCCAGTGGCAAACCTGGCAATGTGATTGTAGCAAATTGAGAGTTTAAGGACAGTCTTGTTCAAATTCGAGAGTAGAGGGGATGCATACAGAAGGGTTAAAAGAAGGTGAGAGCGAGCTATGGCAATTTTAGCTGGAGGGGTTAGGAAGGCTTTTATTCTGTAAAGTGACCCTAGTTTTTTATTGATGGTTTTGATAGTTTGGTTAACATGTAGGTCAAATTTTAGATTATTGTCTATGATGACACCTAATAGTTTTATAGATGGGTCAGGGGAGATTATTGTGCCATCATTTGATTTTATGGTAAAGGTGAAAGTGGTAGACCTACGTGTTGGTGAAAATAACAGCATTTTAGTTTTTTGGGATTTAGGATCAGACGATGTTCAGAAAGCCAGTTTTCTATTGTATTAAAGGTGGTCTGGGTAGCTGACCATAACTCTACTGGAGATGTGGCTGAGCAAATCAGAGTAGAGTCATCAGCATATTGGATACAGCTGACTTTTGGGATGACAGTATAAAGGTCGTTAATGAAGATGGAGAACAGCAAGGGCCCTAGTATAGAGCCTTGTGGTACTCCGAGGGTGTTAGGTAGAAGGTTAGAGAGTTTGTTCTGCCAGAGGACAACCTGCTGTCGACCATTCAGATAGGATTGAAACCATTGGAGGGCTCCAGTATCTAGACAGAATGTTTGCAGGGTGTGGATTAAAAGTTGGTGATCAACCATATCGAATGCCTTGGAAAGACCCAAAAAGAGGGCTGAGGATATATAATTATTGTTGCGATTATGGTTTATGGTGTTAGTAAAGGCTAGGAGGGCTGAAGGAGTGCTGGGATGAGGACGGAAGCCATGCTGAGTGTCTGCCATAAGGCGATTTTGGATTAGGTGGTGCATGAGTTGTCTATGAATACATTTTTCCATAATCTTTGCAAGTGGAGAGAGTATAGCTATTGGCCTATAATTGGAGAATTCAGTAGAGCTGCCTCCTTTGTGAAGTGGGATTACATAGGATATTTTCCAGATGGTGGGAATTTTAGCTTCTGCTATGGTTCGATTGATTAGTATTGAGATGGGGTAAGCGATAGCATCAGCTGATATTTGTAGGTACTCGGCAGGGAGTTGATCAGCAGAAAGTGTAGTGGGTTTTAATTTTTTGATCAAGGTACGGATAAGTGAAGTTGCGACTGGTTGGAAGCTGAACGCAAGTAGGTTTCTAGGGGTGCTACTTTCAGGACCAGAGGAGCTAGGAGGTAGTTGGCTAGCTAGAGCTTGAATTGCCTCAGTAAAGAATTGGTTAAAACTATCAGAAACATCTTCAGGGGTTTTATCAATAGTAGTAGCAGGGATTGGGGTTGAAGTTTGTCCAGGATGTAGTAGATTACTACCTCACCCAGACATTCCTACATCACATCCCCACCATTCCTCTCTCTCAAAAAATAAATAAACACCTGTCTCACAAAAAAAAATCACCTCATACATAGCTCTCCATTCCGCATAAGTATCTTCTTGACACACTTGATTTAATCCTATTGGCTATGCAACATGATTGTGTTGTGGTCACCCCCCTCTCTCTGAAGGTGACAGCCCAAATTCAGTTAATATTTTGCAGATATGTTCACTTTACACTGTTAAAGAAATGGCTAGTTATTGTTCTTTCCTACCTCCCTGTTGCACATTCCTGCTCCACTTTCCCTTTGTTCTTCCTCCTGCTTGCTCCCAATTTCACTACTGTCCCGTCTTCCCCATTTGTTTTCTTTAATGCATTATTGCACAATGGTGCACATCATGCACCAACAAGCAGCAACAATAATGTAAAAGTAGCTAAAATTATTGCATACAGCTGTATTAAAATCCAGAACCATCTGGCCCCAAAAAGGGATGTATCATTGCATTCACATGTGCTACCACAGAATCACTTTATTTATTTATTTATTTTATTTTACATTTGTTAACTGGGAGAGTCTGACTGGATATAAGTCCATTTTCAGTGGAGGCCCGGGGAGAAAATCTCAAAGAGATAACATTTTTATAATTAGCAGACAATACTATTAAATATTAGTATATGACAATCATAAGGTAATTATGTTGAGACATAGAAGAGCAAAATGGAAGAGAGTACATTGGACAACATTCATGAGATATGTTTTTTCACCACTAGAGAAGCTGGATGTACAATTAGTCCTACTGTCTTAAGTTAAGGCTATACATCTGAATTTATGGACATATAGGTCTGTAGCTAAACTATGAATCTAGTGGATAATAGGAAAATACTGAAGTACTAGCCAGGGGTGATACAGGAGCATAATCTTTTATTCATGAAGTGACTTTTAAGTAGTTTCTTGAATTGGGTTGATGAGTTGTTGGCTGTTATATGGACAGGAAGGGAGTTCCAGATTTTAGAAATATAGTGGCTGTAGACTTAAGTATCTGGTGCATTCTAGAGACTCAATACTGTCAGACTTTTTTCTTCACCTTGCTTGCTCCGCATTTCACTACTTTCTTATCTACTCTATTTTAACACCTTTAATCTGGTCAAAAAATAGAATCACACACAATCCACATAAGTAGTAGAAAAAGCAATGGATCCCTTCACTTTTTAGGCTCCATGTTTGCAAGAAGGTGTGCATCTTGCAATGCAATTTAACCCCGTGAGCTATGTCAACACACAGCAACACATCTTGTATAACCAATTCACTCTATAATGAAAAGTATTTTAAAATATTAGATAAACCTGTATTTGAACCCAGTACCATCTCGGCCCAAAAGTAATGCATCAATGCATTAATATGTGCTGATACAGAGTTAGGTAAGTAGCAGGTGTATTTCATAAACTCAGTACTAACTGTCAGGCTTTAGCAAAGCAGCTCATGTTTGCATACTGCTTACCTATGAGCAAATACATGTATCTTGCATGCTTATGCACTTTTCTAACCATTGTGTAAACCCTCTGCTTGCCACTCTATGGAAATGTTATATTATGCTGTATTACTGCTGTTTACTGGCCATTTCCTGCATATGACATGAAATTACATGTGTAAACATTACAAACTGATGAAATTACATGTGTAAAAATTACAAACTGGGGGCCCTATCTAAGAATATGTCACATATTTACAATACATCCCTCTGTTGCCACCCCACCCCAAACACTGCAACCCTGGTGTTTCAGTACTTTTTCAAACATGTATCAACCAGATGACAAAATGTAATCTCAAATATTATGTGCTACACAATGCACATCAATCTGGTAACATGCAGAACTACAACTATTGATCCATATGCCTAAAAACACTTAACTGCAAGGGTAGGGAAGGAATCAGCATAGACTATGCCCACAGGGACATAGATGACCTTCAACATACTTGAACCTACCTATTTTGTTTTTGTCAAGGGTAGATCTTGCTTATTGAACCTTGCGGACTTCTTGGATACTGACCCCACAGACTTGGATGAGGCATAACAGGACAGACCACCTATGTTGACTTATCCAAGGCCTTTGACACTATCTCTCATTCGTGTGTCATAGTGAAGATCTTCCATGTGGGAATTAAGTCATACAGTAGTACAGGGATAGGCAACTGGTCAATGGCATAACACACACTCTCAAATTTGGGGACTGCACTTCCACCAGTAGCCAAATACCATTAGAATACCACAAGGATCTTTGCTGAGCACTCAACTGTTTACAAACCACTTCCCTGAAGTGGAGGCAATAGTAGATGGCCTGTGGTTTTCCAAGTTTGTAGATGACTGGTAACTGGACCCACTAATATAGAGTCCCCCAGTGATGATAACATATTATGGAATGAGCTGCCACACACAAATGATTGGTGCAAAACTCACTGACTGAAACTTAAAGCATGCACCCCTGCTAATTATGATATACATAGCACCCCCTCTAAGCTCAGACACAGGGTTGTGAGACTTGGGAACACATGTTGATAGCAATCTACACATTCATCACTATGTGTCCATGGTGGTGACACACACATTCTGCATTGCTTTCATCATACATACTGACATCACATTCAAGACCAGGGTGGTCATACCTCTGCTGTACTCTACCCGTATCAGACCACTAACTGAGTGCAATGCTCCCTTCTGTCTGTACCTCACCAGACACCTGCAGCAATTGAAGAAAACACAAGGTTGTGCCTGGAAGACTCCAGGAACTCCAAACATGACATACATGGAAAGACTGAAAAACATGTCAGTGTACTCAGTATCATGCAAGCTCCTGAGATGTGACCTAAACCTGCCCTACAACGCAGTATCAGACCCTGTGCTACTGGAAATGTTGCACATCTGCAGATCAAAAGGAGAAAATGATAAATTGGCCCAGGGTTCTCAACCCAGACTGTGACATAAACAGAACATGCTGGGGAGAAAGATATATTCCCCACTGACTCACACTCTGCTGTAATAGGCTCCCACTGTGTGTGAATCAGTGTGCCTCAAAGACCCTATTCAAGTGCAACCTTGACTACTGGTTGGGTGTTTGTAAAGTCACCTCTGGGGTGACACCTATGTCCCTCATGGGCAGGGGCAACTGGTACTACTTACAAAATTGGTCTGCTAACAGCAACCATCCAACCATGCTAAATAATGGTACTTGTGTTTTACACAGCTAGGCTTCTAAACACCATAGGACTGTTTGGCCAGTAGCATCCTATGTACATATGAAGGTATAAGCCTATGCAGGTGTCCAAACATTTTATCTCCCATGTGGCCTGCTGATGTCATCTACTGTAAGTTGTCCTGCAGTTTTGCAAAAGTCAGACATGTGCAGTGATGCTTGTGTAATGTATTTTGTTCTGTAGTCTGCGTACTTACATAGGTAAGGGTTGTTCTCATTGCAGTCAACTGGGCTTATGTGTCTGTGTCTAGCCACAAGTGCGGAAGTGTATATCCTACAGGTACTGCTCCAGTCCTATAGAGTGACAGTATTTTGATGCTTGCACATGCCTACATATCTATTTTATGCAGGACTTCCAAGTTCTTGCCTCCAACATGCACTGCTAATGTCATCCACTATAAGTTGACCTGCAGCCATATAAAAATCAGACTTGTGCTGTGGCACGTGCATAAAGTACTGAGTTCTGTAACCTGTGTACTTAGGTAAGGGTTCTGTTCTCTCCGCAATCAAGTGTGTGTGTGTGTGTGTGTGTGTGTGTGTGTGTGTGTGTGTGTGTGTGTGTATGTCTAAGCAGAACAGCAGAAGTATATATCCTATAGTTACAACCTAATCACATGAATTAACAATATTTTGATACTTGCACATGTCTACAGGTCCATTTCATGCAGGTCTCCCAACGTCTTCTCTCCAACATGCACTGCTGATGTCATCTGCTATAAATTGATTTGCAGCCATGTAAAAGTCAGTGTTTTGATACTTGCACATGCCTACAGATTCATTTCATATAGGTCTCCAAACTTCTTCTCTCCAACATGCACTGCTGATGTCATCTGCTATAAGTTGACCTGCAGCCATGTAAAAGTCAGACTTGTGCTGTGGTGCATGTGTAAAATACTGCTTGTGTAAAATACTGAGTTCTGTAGTCTGTGTACTTAGATAGGTAGGGTTCTGTTCTCAATGCAGTCAAGTAAGTGTGTGTGCGTGCATGTGTGTGTGTGTGTGTGTGTGTGTGTGTGTGTGTGTGTGTGTGTGTGTATGTGTGTGTGTGTTTGTGTATGTGTGAGCTTTTTTTGACATTTCAGAGAGCATTTTACACCAGCATGTGGTACACTGTTATATTCTCTTCAACAGGCACTGTTGATGTCATTGGCTATAAAGTGTTGACTGAGACACTTGAGCTGTGGCGCTTGTGTAAAGTACTGTATTCTGTAGCCTATGAACTTAGATAGGTAGTGGTTCTATTCCCACTGCAGTCATGTGTGTGTGTGTGTGTGTGTGTGTGTGTGTGTGTGTGTGTGTGTGTGTGTGTGTGTGTGTGTGTGTGTGTTTGTGTGTGAGCGCATGCATGCACTTGCTTGACATTAGAGAGAGCATTCTACAACAGCATGTGAGACACTGTTATATTCTCCTCAACAGGCATTGCTGATGTCATCAGCTATAAATTTTTGTCTGAGACACTCCAACTCAGACTTGTGCTATGGCACTTGCATAAAGTGCTGCATTTTATAGTCTATGTAGGGGTTGGGAGGGTGGCCTAATGGTTAAGGTGTTTGCCTTACAAACACAAGGTGCAGGGTTTGAGTCTCACAAAGGATAATTGGCCAGGCTTAAAATGGCCCACAAGGGCAGTTAGCCTAGTACTAATCTAAAATCTATGAACAGACTAGGTAGGGGTTCTATTCTTACTGCATTCAAGTGTGAGTGTGTGTGTGTGTGTGTGTGTGTGTGTGTGTGTGTGTGTGTGTGTGTGTGTGTGTGTGTGTGTGTGTGTGTGTGTGTTTGCTTGACAGTAGAAAGAGCATTTTACAACACCATGTCAAACATTGTTTTTATCATATTCCTCTCAACAGACTCTGCTGATTTGGGGATGTGCAATATACCCATCAGGATAAGGTTAGAGATGCTCCATAGTTCAAGCACAAGTAACCTCATCCATTCCAATACATATTTCAGGAACAGGGCTTTCAGTATATCCACATACATCATGGCATGGTTTGTAGGACCTGTATTTTCTTGGTGTGAAACCCCCATGGTCTGTCCCGCTGCTGTATGTGTCTGGTGAGGTACACGCTAAAGGAAGCATTCTGTTGTATTAGTGTTCAGATGAGGTTTGGGTACAGTGCTGTTATCTCCTCCTCAGATCTGGATACAATCGCGTGACTTCTGAGGTGCATGACATAGCCTTTCAATACTAATGTGAACACTTGGTTGAAGTTATCTGCATTCCCAAATCTTGCAGCACTAGTTTGAGTATGGAGGAGACTGTTGTCAATGGTATATTTACCAGGAAATTCCACTTTGTATAAGGCACAAATCCTTACACATTCTATAGTTATTATTAGACCATGTGGCTTTGGCATCAATCTTTTGTGTGTTAGCCCCTCTTGTACTATATTTACCTCATTGCTGGACTCAATGATTGCAACTAATATGCATGAATTAGAAAATTGTCAAGCTATAGGTCATATTTGACTGTTGAGAACTAGATTCCAAACAGTATAGTGCCCAGCAAAGATCCTTAGGGTACACCAATGGTGACAGCTGCAATGATAGAGGATGATTCATCAACTTTCACAGTATGTGGTCTGTCAGTGAGGACATTGGTTAACCATATAGTGACATAAGTGTTAACCCCAGCTGGTAGAGTTTGTCAATGATTCCAGAGTAGGCGGATTGTCTCCAAACCCTAGGACAGATCAAGATAGGTAGTATGTACTGTGTTACCTTAATGCATACCTATCACACAGAAACAACTGGCTGTGACAACATCACAGATCACCTATAGCATGACTCAGAACATACTCCTACCTGACATGGTGTGATACACACTTCAACACACCCTCCAGATGGATTATGTTCCTGTAGAAGGGTGTGCATTGACATGCATCCATCTGAGTGGGCTGGGGACAGCAGCTGATGCATGCATTTATAGGTACATCCCGACTCTCCTGATTTGTGAGGTAGACTGACATGTCATCATGGACCTTCTCTAAGTGGACACTAGTAATATCCTGGTTGAGTGTAACAGATGTATGTGAGTTTTTGATGCCATATCTATGTCCATTACAGCTGTCAGATGTCCTCAAACAGCATCATCCTGTAGAATGTGAAAATGCCAAAGCAGTTGACAGGAGTCCACACAGAGGTATTCACTCCACAATGACAGATGTGGCCATCAACACCTCTATCACCCAGTGGGTAGAGCAGTGAATCACATATGTGGCATCTAAATATGTAAAATGTGTGAAGTGACTGATATCTTGTGTCCAGTGATTGAGTGTGTATATCAGGACTGTCTGCTAGGCAATTTCATGTCCATGATTGAAATCACAGATGTCAAGAATGACATGCAAATCCTGTGTCTCAACAGCTGTCTGGAGAACTACAGATTGTGGACAATTATTGATATAATACAGACAGTATCAACACACATCCAACATTGCTGCCACAGCCACGACAACACATGAGATGAGAAAAAAAAAACTTGGGGATTTGTTTAATTATGCAAACACATGCACAAACCAAGGATCACATAGATATCACATGCTATCAGTAGACTAGTTGTTATGTGCCATGTGTCTTGAGATATATGGCATGTGGAATGTCCACCAGCATGTGTCCACTGTGGTGGGTACTCCCTTGTATGAAAAAAAACTACTGAATATGTGCAAGACATCCATATGACAGGTCATAATATGTTCATAGTTCACAGCCTTCACCACAACAATACCCGAGTACAATGCACCCTTCCTCATGTCCCTCCATACACATCTTCCAATGATGTATAACTGAATTGTGCCACTTTTATCACTATGAGCTATCACGCTTCTATTTGTGTATATTTAAGTATGATGATGTGAGTTGTTGCTATATGTACCAGGCAGACTAGGGCAGTGCCTGCATAGTTAGATGGAGTTTTGTAAATAGTTTTGTAAATCATTTTCTGCCATTTGACGATTACACTGACTTGTACAGATGTTTATGCTAAAAATGTATCAACAGTGTTTTTATAACTGAGTAAATATTTACATTTAAACAAAGAATTCTATAGTTTTCAAATGCTGCAATAGATCTTTGAAAATCTCTGAGACTGTTCTCTACCAGAGTCATGTGATCAAATGTGATTTCATTCTATAACCAGCACTGAAGGGACAGAATTCACAAATCAACTTGCTTTGTTTTGTTTTGTTTTCTTTGGAACCTGATATAAAAAAATATATGACAGTTATCACAGTCAGCTCAGTTAGTTCAGTGTAATTGGGAAGGACATTACCTTGCCTTGTGGAAGTAAGCAACTCAGCATCTAATCTTGCCTTGCTGTATTAATTAAGTTAGACAGGGAACAGTTCTTCTTCAGACAGTCAGGAATTACAGAGAGATTAGTTAAGTATTATTTTTCTGTATCTGCTTTAATCTGTCCAACTGTGTTATTTTTATTTATCCTGTGATTGAAACTCTGATGTTTATTGCACCTAAATAATTAATAATCTCATGTTTTCTATTTTACGATTTATTATTAAGTGTTTTTAAACATTTTATTGTGGCTTGCTTTTTAGAGAATACTTTTAACATCTTGAGAGTACTTGTGCTTATTCTGGTGATGCCTTTGCCACTCTGAAAAGTTTTACTGCTTGGGTTACACTCTACCATTTATGTTGGTATTTATTTTACTCAGTATAATTGGATACCCTTGTAAGAGCCTGATAGTGACTGGCTGGTGGCAGCATCATTACCTTATTGTCTGGGCATAAGGGAGCACAGCTAGTAATTATGTGCCACCCTTTCCTAGGAGTGTGTGTGTGTGTGTGTGTGTGTGTGTGTGTGTGTGTGTGTGTGTGTGTGTGTGTGTGTGTGTGTGTGTGTGTGAAAATAAAATACCCAGGTGTGGGTGTGTTAGCTACTTGGAAGTGCTCTTGGGGGAAATTGTGCTTGATGCAGAAAGCTGCATTTGAAAATAATGAGTAAATCTATCCCTGTTTTAGGGACTGTCTCTCACTGGTGTCAGTGGTGAGAATTGTTGCTCCTTGATTACTGGCCTGGGTAAAGATGGCCTGTCACATATTCATGTCAGATTGGTGGGATATTAGTTGAACTTCAGTCGCCTGGGGGCAGTTGTCACTGAAGGTGTGTATACTCTCAAAAGCCACAAGATAAACATTCCAAGCTTCATTTTCATAACAGTTTTATTTGTTTTTGTTATTTTAATTTAGTCATGGAAAGTAGGCAAAGATTTCAGCAGAGGATTATGGTAAGCTGACAAAGAACCAGTTGGCCAAGGTGTGATAAGCCAAAGGACTTATGCATGCTAACTGGACCAAAGATTAAATTATTTCAACTTTAATCACAGCTGCAGCATGGACCAGTGGCAGGTGGACAACCAGTCTGGTGATGGAGATATGCAGTCCTCAGAAGCAGGACAGTTCACCTTTTCCTCTGAGGACTTAAACATCCATCTGGAGTTAAAGTGACTTGAACTAGAGGCCAAACATTTGGAGATCAAAGAAAAATAGAAACTGTGACATTTGTTGGCTGAAGAAAAGTAGAAGTAGCATCAACATGAACTGGAGGCCAAATGTGTGAAGACTGAAGAGAGACTGCAGCATTTGGAGATTGAAGAAAATGAGTGTCTGCTGCGACTGGAGGCTGAAGAAAAAGAAGAGTAGCATCAACTGGAGGCCAAATGTTTGGAAACTGAAGAGAGACTGCAGCATTTGGAGACTGAAGAGAGACTGCAGCATTTGGAGGCTGATGGAAAGGAGAAGCAGCATTAGGATGAGAGAGAAATGCTGACCCTTAGTCAGGGTCATGGAGGTAATGCGGAAGGGAATAACTGGACCCCAGAAGTAGTAAAGGTCAGTAAATGTCTTCCAAAATTTGCAGAGGGGGTGACTTTGATAGTTTTATTCATATATTTCAGAGTTGTTGGATGAGCTGAACAAGTTTGTCTTGGAGCATAGACATTTCAGATATTGTCCTATACTCAAATAATTATGTCAGATTAATTGTGAAAAGCATAACAAGGTACTTGACCTTACTCCTTGTTCAAATGTTTATGCTCAGGCAATGGTCTTACCATATAGCAGGGATATTGATTGCCTCAAAGAGGTTATTAGTAGCCAATGGACTGCTGTCTTTGGAAGCCTTGGGCTCACTAATAAATTAGGAGCAGTGCCTCAATTTGCTTTCAAAAATAATAAGAATCTTAAGACTTTTTAATGCAATTTTGTAGGCTATGGAAAATATACAAGGAACTGTGGGATGAAGAAATGCAGATCATGTAAACAGTGTAGATTTATTTTTGGAGGGGCGAGTTTCAAGCTACATGATTTCCCAGTTTTGATTACTATTAAGGACAGGTTTGATTGTAATACCAAGGGAGTGGTGTACATAGCATTTTGTTCTTCATGCCCAAGTGTGCTATGCTGGGAAAACTATAGGCCCTTTGAGGGTTCATATTTATCAGCATTTATATGCTATAAGCAAGGCACACCACTTCAATGCCCTGTACAGATCCTGCAATGTAAATATTTTATAAAGTTTTCCTTGTTGGTTTTGGAGAAGGTTGAACACCCTCTAAGGGGTGGTAACTGGGAGAACTTAGATGAAGGAAGGGATTTTATTTGTCAAACTCTCTTGAATGCCACTACCCCTAGGGATGTATGATTTAACCTCCATTAAACCCATTTTGAAAATTAAATCTGGGTGTCTGTGAAGGCTGTCAGCCTAGCTAGATAGAATTCTGTAGATAATTCTATGTTATTTGTAAATATTAATATAATCCACAGGCTTGGTTTACAAATGTTAAGAGAACTATATATTATGATTAAATTATATTTTGTGCTGAGCTTCAAAAATGTAACCGCACTGCAATCTGCTGGAAGGAAGCTACCTTAAGCACTGTATGACTGTTTGATCTTAAGCTCGGAGACAGGCTATCTGGGCCAGGAAATTCTTCTATTGTCTTGGTTTAAGAGATAATTACTAAAGTTTTACATGTATAATGTATTTTATTGCTGTGACTTCCTGCCCAGGTGCAGCTTACTAAGAAATGTAAATTTTGAGTTTCTGTTAGCTTGGGAACCTAATTAACTGTTAAGAATTATGTAATCTGAAATAACTCAGCAGTACTGTGTTGTCAATTTAAGACTTTTCCAGAGAGAAAGAGAGAGCATTTTGGATTTTGTCTGAACCTGAACACATCACTCACCAGCACTTGCTTGCTCTGGAAGTAAGATATTTATTTAGAACAGTGACTTCTCTTAGAGATAAATAGAAATAGCCAGATCAGTCTAGCTGTTTTTTATATGTCAGACTGTTCTACAGTATAATTTTAAAGGATTTTCCTGTGATTTCTGAAGTCTGTAATGTCATTGTGTTCAAGTAATAAGAATTGTCTTATAGTTTATTATTTATTATTAAATATTTTTAAATCTTTCAACTGTGGCTGTTTTGTGAAGAAATAATGTAAGCTATTAGCATACATTGCATGTATTCTGTGATACTGTCCAAGCCACTCCAGTAGCTTTAGCCCTGGGTCACACTTACTATTTGGATAACACTAATATTACACAGTGAAATTGGTCACCCTTTGGGAAGGAACTTATTAGTAGCTAATAAATAGTGGTTGGTTGCAGTGGATTGTTACCTTATAGCCTGGGCAGAAAGGGGCACAGTTGGAGAACCTGAGCCAGCCTTCCCAAGGAGTATCTGTGTGTTTGTATGTAATTCATATCTTGAAGTGTGTGTGTGTGTGTGTGTGTGTGTGTGTGTGTGTGTGTGTGTGTGTGTGTGTGTGTGTGTGTGTGTGTGTGTGTCAGCTACTTGGGCAGGGACATGAAGTACTGGTTAGACAGAGATGGTGCTGGAGGTTTTAGCTTGACCACTAGGCTGAGATCTGTACCCTATAGCTGTGCCAGCAGGGAGTCTTATTTGGGATCTGGAGGGAATGGGAGGATTCAGCCCCAGACTGACTGTGATCTCTGTGTGCTCTTAAGAGAAATTGTACTTTACTGTGTGTGCACTTGTTATCCTTTCCAATGTGCACACCCCTCACTGGTGCTAGTTGTGAGGATTGAGGCTCCTTGATTACTGGGCCAGTGGACAGGCATCCCATATTAATTGTCTGGCAGTGGTGGGATATCCACATTAAATATTAATTGTTTGATAGTGGTGAGGTAGCCACATCACATACTAATTGGCTTGTAGTGGTGTGGATAATGAATTCCTGTAGCTTGTGTACAGTGATCACTGAAGGTGCTTTTGTACTCTAAATCAGCCATGCAGTGAATATTCAGAGTTCAGATCACAATTGTTTTATTTCTTTTGTTAGCTTAGTTAGTCAAAGAGAGCAGGCAAGCATGTCAGCAGAGGAGTACAGTAAGCTGACAAGGAGCCAGTTGGCTGAGATGTGCCAGGATAAGGGACTGGTGCATGGAAACCTGACTAAGGCAGACATGATTGCAGCTTCGGTAACAGCTCCATCAGAAAACAGCAATGAGGAGGATGATCAGACTGGCCATGGAGATGTACAAAACTCGGAGAACGGACAGCTCAACCTTTCTGCAGAGGACTTACAAATCCATCTGGAGCTAAAGAGACTTAAGTTGGAGGCCAGGCATTTCGAAGCGGAAGCTCTGGAGAAGGAGAGGCAGAGGCAGCACAAAAAAGAGATGGTGACTCTTCATCAGAGTCATGGAGGTAATGGGGGAGAGAGTAACCGGACCCCAGAAGTGCAAAAGGTCAGTAAAATTCTTCCTCAGTTTACAGAGGCAGATACTTTTGATAGTTTCATTCATATGTTTGAGAGGAAATGTAAACAGTATGATGTTGACCAAAGGCTCTGGATACGGTTCCTGACCCCCTTATTCCATGGTAAAGCTGTAAATGTATTTTCCAAATTATCTGACGTTGACTGTTTTAACTATAATGCTCTAAAGAATTGTTTGTTAGACTTTTTTTAAGCTAACACCTGAAACTTATAGGAAAAAGTTTTGTGAGCACAGATGCAAGGCAGATAAAAGTGTGTGTGAATATGTTGCTGAACTGAGCACTTATTTACATAGGTGGGTGAGTGGATGCCAGATCACCACTTTTGAAGGGCTGTCAGGGAAAAAGCCCTTAGCACTTTGCCTGAGGACATGAAGATCTGTTTAGCTGATAGACAATGTAATACCTCAGATGTGCTGGGGATGAAGGAAGACATATTCCTAGCAAGCAGGGCATCACTGCACAGGAAAGGGACACCCAGTGCTGCTCATGGGTGTAAGGAAACCCATGGTGGGCAGCCCAGACCTCCACAGCAGAATCTGCCAGTAACAGGAAAAGCCACTAGTCCAGGTATATGTCTAGGACCTATGATTAAATGTTTTGAATGCAACCAGTGGGGCCATGTGGCATATAGATGTCCATGGAAGTAAGGTCGGGAACAAAAGGTAAGGGAGCCAGTAAGTGGGAAAGACAAAATGCCAATTGTAGGTTGTCTTGAGACAACAGGGGTACCAAGCTACCATCCTGCAGATGCCCTGATAGGGAAGGATTTTGATGAGGCAGTACTATGTGTTAATGCAGTTACACACAGTCAGGCTAGGAGACAACCATGTGGGTCTGGTAGCCTGGGAAGACCCAGTCAGACCGCATACCTGCAGCCAGGACAGGTGAGGTAGTTACTTCAGGGAGGGAGCTACCATATAACAATGGGACTGAAGGTGAGCCACAGCTGCTCATGGGTACTGATGTTCTCTTGGACAGAGTGACTACAAAGGTAGAGGTGAGTAGTAGTACCCAGGCTGTCAGCGAGGCACTGTTGTCAGAGGATGCCAGACTTCCTGTGGAAGGGGAGCAGGGAAAGGTTACAAAGAGACAGTTGAGACAGGCTCAGATCTCAGACCCTACATTGCAAGGCCTGAGTCAGGTAGCTAGTGAGGCACCTGATTCTCAATGGAAGGGGGAATCTGCATGCTGGGACAAAGGGTTGCTGTATAGAGAGTGGACCCCTGAGGGAGGGCTAGAAGGTGAGAGAATACAGCCATTGGTAGTGCCTAGAGCCTACCATCTGGTGCTTCAAGCCATAGCCCATGATATTCCCTTTGTGGTTCATATGGGCATAAAATGTACATATTATGCAGAACTTCTATTGGCCTGAAATTTCCAGAGATGTAACAGGGTACTACAGGACCTGTGAGCAGTGCCAAAAGGTAGGCAAGGCAGGAGACAAGGTGAGAGCTCCTTTGATGCCTTTGCCTGTGATTGAGGAGCCATTTCAGAAGGTAGCTATGGATATTGTGGGGCCTCTGAGTGCCCAAAGTTCCACAGGGAAAAGGTATATCCTAGTGGTAGTAGGTTATGCTACAAGATACCCTGAGACAGTGGCTTTGTCCTCCATTGATGGAGAAAAGGTGGCAAATGCTTTGTTAGAGATTTTCAGCAGGGTAGGTTTCCCAAAAGAAATACTGACTGACAGAGGTGCCAGTTTCATGTCAGACCTGCTGGCTTGTCTGTGGAAGTACTGTGGGGTGAAGCACCTGAAGACCACCCCCTACCATCCCCAGACATGCTCTTGTTGAGAGATTAAACTCTACACTCAAGTCCATGCTATGGGCATATGCAGACCAGTTTAAGAGGGATTGGGACAAATATTTGCCCTATCTGTTGTTTACTTACAGAGAGGTTCCCCGTTGCTGTATGGGCATAGGGTGAGAGGACCTCTAGATTTAATTCATGATGAGTGGGAAGGTGAGTGTGAATCTCACAAGGAATCTGTTGTGGCATATGTCGTAAACTTCAGGACAAGGCTCAGGGAACTCATGGGCTTGACCCAGGAGAACCTGGCAGAAGCCTACAACAACAGAAAAAGGTATGGTATGACAGGAATGCTAGAGTTAGAGAGTATGCTGTAGGGCATCAGGTAATGGTTCTCATTCCTGTCAGACACAACAAGCTGTAAGCAGCTTGGGAGGAACCCTATAAGGTGGTAAGAAAGGTAAGTGGTGTTAAATACATGGTAGAACTGCTAGGCAGGAGGCAGGGACACAGATAGTACCATGTTAACATGATGAAACCTGAGCATGGTAGGGAGGACCTTGTGCTGAGTATTTGCAGTGGATTGCAGGAGGAGTCTAAGGGAGATCTGGTAACTGATCTCCTCAGTGAGGCTTAGACTGACACCACAGTGGAAGGGATAGCAATGTCCTAGCAGCTATCTCCTACCCAGGTTCGAGAAATTCGAGCAGTGTTACAGGAGTTTGTGGACATGTTCACTGGGAAACCAGGGTGCACCCACCTGGTGCAGCACCAGGTGGATACAAGACCCCAAAGGCCTATTAGGCAGGTCCCTTATAGAGTGTCTGAGAGAATCAAACAAACTCCGAGGGAGGAGATGCAGGAAATGTTGGATCTAGGGGTAATTCAAGAGCCCAACAGTCCATGGGCCTCCCCAGTGGTGCTGGTGCCAAAGAAGAATGGCTGCACCAGGTTCTGTGTGGACTACAGGAAATTAAATAGTCACACAGAGTCAGATGCTTACCCCATGCCTAGGACATATGAAGCCATAGAACAGCTGGGTGGGGCTAAGTATCTTACCACCATTTATCTTAACAAGGGTTACAGACAGGTGCCCTGGACTCCCAGTGCTAGAGAGAGGTAAGCCTTTGTGACTTGCTTTGACTTGTATGAGTTCAAAAAGATGCCCTTTGGGAAGAAAAATGCTCCAGCAACTTTCCAGAGGCTGGTAGAGTATATTCTAGTAGGAGCAGGGGGGATTGCCCTTGCTTACCTAGATGATATTGCCATCTAGAGCCATTCCTTTCGAGAACACCTTCAACATGCCAGGGAGGAGCTGGGCAGACTACAGAGGGCAGGGTTGACCATTAAGCCAAGGAAATGTCAGGTGGGAATAGCAGAGGTCTCCTACCTGGGAAAGTTCTACAGGGAAGAATTTTATCCTAGTTGTAGTAGATTATGCTACTAGATACCCTGAGGCAGTGGCTCTGTCCTCCATCGAGGCAGATAAGGTGGCAAATGCTTTGTTAGAGATTTTCAGCAGGGTAGGCTTCTCAAGAGAAATACTGACTGAAGGAGGTACAAATTTCACATCAGACTTGCTGGCTTGTCTGTGGAAGTGTTGTGGAGTGAAGCACCTAGAGCCCAACCTCTACCAGTCTCAGATTAATAGTCTTGTGGAGATGTTAAATTGTAGACTAAAGACCATGCTATGGGCATTTGCAGACCAGTTTAAGAGAGAGTGAGACAAATATTTGCCCCATCTACTGTTAGCATGGAGAGGTACCCCAGGAATTCACAGGCTTTTCACCCTTTGACTTGCTGTATGAGCATAGGATGAGGGGGTATTTAGATTTGATTTATGATGAATAGGAGGGTGAGTGTGAATTCCATAAGGAGTCTGTTGTAGTATATGTCCTAAACCTAAGGACAAAGGAACCTCAGGACAAGGCTTAGGGAACTCATGGGCTTGGCCCAGGAGAACCTGATAGGAGCCCAACAGCAGAAAAAGGTCTGGTATGACAGGAATGCTCGAGCCTGAGAGTATGCTGTGGGATAGCAGCTTATAGTGTTCATTCCTGTCACACTCAATAAACTGCAGGCAGCTTGGGAGGGACCCTTTGAAGAGGTAAGGAAGGTCAGTAATGTTATTTACATGGTAAACCTGCTAGGCAGGAGGCAGGGGCACAAATTGTACTATGTTAACATGATGAAGCCTCATCATGTCAGGGATGTCCTGGGCAGACAGCAAAGGGCAGGGCTGACCATTAATCCCATTAAGTGTTAGGTGGGTATGGCAGAGTTGACCTACCTGAGACATAGAGTGGGGAGTGGTAAGATGAAGCCAGATCCTTCCTAAGTGGAAGCTATTCAGGTGTGGCCTGCTCCTGTTACCAAAAAGCAGGTGAGAGCATTCTTGGGGACAATGGAGTACTATGGAAAGTTTGTTCCAAATTATAGTACAAAAGCTGCTCACATCACAGACATGACAAGGAAAAACAGAACAGATAAGGTGGTGTGGATCCCAGCCTGTGAGCAGGCACTTCAAAAGCTTGGTGGGGCTCTAGGAGCACCCCCTGTGTTAGCCAGTTTAGATTGCTGCAACGCCAATGCAAATGGACTCACAAGGCAGGGTATAAGTTGATGTGTTCCCAGAAAGGCTCATTTCTCTTAAGCGATGTTTTTTCCAGGGTCACTTGAAAAACTAGTTTGAGTATTCAAAAGGGGGAAAGATGTGATGATGTGAGTTGTTGCCCTCTATATCAGGGAGAATAGAGCTGTGTATGTGTGACATATGTTAGCATAGTTAGCTGGAGTTTTGTAAATAGTTTTGTAAATAATTTTCTGTCATTTTACTATCACACTGATTTGTACAGATATTTATGTTAAAATATACCAATAGTATTATTATAACTGACTAAATGTTTATGTTTAAACAAATAATTTTATAGTTTTCAAATACTTCAACAGATCTTAGAAAAACTCAGATTGTTCTCTACCAGAGTTGTGTGGTCAAATGTGGTGTCATTCTATAACCAACACTAAGGAGATGGAACTCACAGATCAGCTTGTTTTGTTTTCTTTTCTTTGGAACCTGATATAAAAATCTATGACAGTTAAAACAGTCAGTTCAGCTAGATCAGTGTAAGTGGGAAGAACATTACCTTGCCTTGTGGAAGTAAGCAACTCAGCATCTAATCTTGCCTTGCTGTATTAATTAAGTTAGATAGGGAACAGTTCTTCTTTAGACAGTCAGGAATTACATTGAGATTAGCTAAGTATTCTGCATCTGCTTGAATCTGTCCAACTGTGTTATTTTTATTTCTCCTGTCATTGAAACTCTGATATTTATTGCACTTAAATATTTGATAATCTCATATTTTCTATTTTACTATTTATTATTAAATGTTTTTACATCTTTTATTGTGGCTGGTCTTTTAGAGATTACTTCTAGCATCTTGAGAGTACTTGTGCTTATTCTAGTGATGCCTTGGCCACTCTGAAAAGCCTTGCTGATTGGGTTATACTCTACTATTTATGTTAGTATTGATTTTCTCAGTATACTTGAAAACCCTTGTAAGAACCTGACAGTGACTGGCTGACGGCATCATCGTTACCTTAACGTCTGGCCATAAGGGGGCACAGCTAGTACACTGTTCAGCCTTTCCCAGGAGTGTGAGTTTGTGTGTGTGTGTGTGTGTGTGTGTGTGTGTGTGTGTGTGTGTGTGTGTGTGTGTGTGTGTGAAAATCAAATACCCAGATGTGGGTGTGTCAGTCACTTGGAACTGCTGTTGGGGGGAAACTGTACTTGATGCAGAGAACTGCATTTGAAATTATTGTCTAAATCTATTGCTGTTTTTAGTGACCATCTCTCACCGGTGTCAGTGATGAGGATTGACGTTCCTTGATTACTGGCCCAGAGTAAAGAGAGGCCATCACACTAGGTATTCACTTTTTTTGCATAAACATTACTGTCTGACAGCATGGAACCCCCATGAAGGTGTAACACCACATGCATGTGTGATGTCTGTTTTGGTGATGCACTTATGGCATACAGAACTATTTAACAACATTGATGGCATGGTTTACATTCGTGACAGTGCGGAATGTGCCATATAGATCTCTGCCATGCACACCAGTCAACTAGGCTGTTGTGATCTTAATGTCAAGTGTGTCTCCTCACATTTCCTGCATATGTTAGTGTCAGGAGAATGTTACAGCCACAGATTGCTGACATGTTATTATAGTTGTAGAGGTATGTTGGTGCAAAACCATCTATGCTCACTCAGAAGCACATATGTCATGTCAGAGACATGGGTATTAGTAGTGGTATTATTCTGACATTGCCCATGTTTGCAAGTGATGGTTTTACTGTTGGCCATGAGCCTGTATCTGTGTCCTACTTGTTGGAAGACTCTACTGACAATACAGGCATATTCAGACAAATCAGTTTGCCCAACTTCACAATATGCACCCAACCCCAGTTGTATTTAACATCCATGATACATGTCTTCTCCATTGTTCATGTCTGGATGCTTATATCACACAGACATCCTCCACTGTTATGTCACTTTGTGTGACAGTCACATAATATACATTTGTCACTGTGTAGTCCATACTGTGCCATGTGGAGATGTGATTAGTGTTCCTGCTACAACTGTCTTCTTTTTACATTTCCTTATGTGCAGTACATTACAATGTTTCCCCTGTCCCCCTTCCCAGTGGTCATCCCTAAATTTTGTCTGTGTGGTCCTATTCAATAAACACACTTCCCACAGCTGTTTCTTATAAATGGCAGTCCATGTATCCTTACAGATCATTGACACAACTTCTACAGACTACCTGGAATGGGATTCCACAATACTCAGCACTATATACACTGTCCTGACCTGTGCCTGCAACATGTACATTAATATATGAAAATCCTGGTGGTCTGTGTGGCATTCCACAAAATCCAGCTAGCCCAGTATGCTGGAGTGTACACATGCACTGTCCTGTCTTTTACTCACAACATAATACATTAATATATGAAAACCCCCTTGTTGTCCATATGGAATTCTGCACAATCCTGCTAGCCCATTATGCTGGATTGTACACATACACTGTCCTGTCCTGTTCCCACAGCATAATACATTAATATATGAAAAACCTTGATGGTCTGTGTGGCATTTCGCGCAATCCTGCTAACCCAGTTTACTATACTGTAACTGATTTTACTATCCGTGTTGCTTTACCCTGTTTCCTGGCTGCCACAAAACCCTGCTTGTTTACTTGTGAAGGTGAGCCACGGCATGAACATTCATTAAGCACTGCTACTCACCACACAAAAACCTAAACTCTGTGTAGGCTTCATGTGAAGCCTACACGGAATTTATTGAATCCCAGGGTATAACTATGGCGTTGTGCCAAATGAATTTTATGCTAGCAAAGTAATGCAATGTTTGACAAAATCTTTTTAAAACAATGTATAATGATAAGTGATCTTTTAACAAAATAAATTTAAATATGCCTTATCTATGAAACTCTTGGGATATTTAATTTGCATTTCTTTGATGAGTTACATGCATTCTTTAAAATCATATTTCTTTGTGTTGTGTTGTATGCTAAAGAATTTTCAAATATGTAGTTAGCTGCTCTATACTTAATATCAAGAACTTGTAGAAAACGTTTGTCTTGGGCAGGAAATATTTGGCTTACTGTGACACAATGCAGTTTAGAAACATATTGGTTGGTAGATTATTATACTGGTATGATAATGACCAGTCATGATGTTCTCAGTTCAGTGCAATTACAATGGAAGAAAATAAGTATGAACTGTTAAGCACTGGCATACTTACTGATTGATGATGTGAGTAGATTTTGCTATTGTTCCTAGCGTTCCTGTTCTCTATATACAGGTTGCTGCTTTATTTGTGTTTGAAATTTTTCATAAGGTTGGGATACTGGAATAGCTTTTCAAGCTGTATCTTTAAAGTGTGTAACTGGTCTGTTATGGAATATGGATTAAATTGCTCGTTGACATAGTACAATGCTTGAACAATTATGAACTGTAGGAACCAGTACTGATATAAAGCCAGATATGGTCAACAACATCAATGTAGAGAAGTACTGAGGAAATTAACTAAATTCAAGAATGTAAACAGTGAAGCACTTTGAGCTTATTGATTTGTGAACAAAGAAATGATATTTTTAACCTTAAAACTGTTGTAGCCCTTTTAAATTGTCAGCAAAGGTATCATATATGCCAGTTTCTGAAATTCTTAACAGTCATTATTAACATTTTTAGCATTGTCAGAGTTGGAGTGAGTGGAAAGTGAATGGGTTTTGGATCATGAAGAATTCAGTCAGCTGATGGAGAGGTTTGTATCAAAAAAGAGAGAATTCTTGATGTGACCTAAGGGAAAAAGGGATTGTCATTTAAAGGTACTGTTTCCCAACATTTGTCATATGACTGCCTGGTTCAGACTGAGGTAAAGGATAATAATACTAAGGCAAATATAATGATGTGGGACTTTGTAGTGTTTTAGGGACTGGATAATGTTGAACTAGGTGAAGTGAGTCAAAAGTGAATTAGGTGTCTTGAGTCAAACTGGAAGTATGAATAACCTAGATAACATAGGAAACTGTATCTTGCATGCAGTGCTTATGGCTGTGGACAAGGATTTAAGAAGAGACAAAATAAAAACAGGATAAGACCAAATTCAGGATGGGCAATACAAGGTTGAAAGTAGAATGTGAACAAAACTGGAGAGGTAACTGTATAGCAAAAAGAGGAAGGGAAAAAGGCATGGATCTGACCAGTTTGAGTAAGGATGGGAAGGGAGATGATGAACAAAACAGGTGAGGGAACTGTATAGCAAAAAGAGGAATGGAGCAAGGCATGGATCTGACCAGTTTGAGTAAAGATGGGAAGGGAGATGTTGAACATTTTAATAAAATAACAGGATTGAATGAATAATTTGCCTCATTCTTCCTGATGGAAAGGGTGGGAAAGATATCATGCTAGAAGACAGATAGTACAGAATGAATAAAGACCAGTATGGAGATGGGGCAGTTGAAAAGGGCACTGTTTGCTCTAAGGGAGGATTATACATAGTGACTGTGAGAGGCTACCTCGGAGTACTCAAGAATCTGGCCAGAATACTCTCAGATCCCCTGACAAAGATCTTTAAAAGGTCACTGGCCAGTGCAGAACTGTGAGATGATAGTAAAGCAGAAAGAGCGATGTTTTTGTACAGGAGTAGATTAGCAAATAAATTAATGTAATTATTAGCCTGACAGCCTTTGGTATATATAGACCATAAAGAGAGTCAAGACACCACAAGCAGCTGAAAACATGTCTGAGACAACCACCAATCACAGTGTTCAAAACTCAGTCTGGGTGCAATGATTTACTTGTGTTAAAACGTGATGTCGGATGTCTCACTTAAAAGATCACTGCCAAATTAACAAAACATAGTCAAAGTACTGGAGTAATACACCTTCCCCTGTAGGCTTTAGCCTTCTTTTTGGAATTCTAAGTTCTCTGGGTATGACCATTTGATGGCTTGCTCTTAGTAAATACAGGAATTTTTGCTTTGAATTCTGATATTAAAGCATCTGTGTTGGGAAATGATCTTTGGTTCTGTGAGGTATGATATTTCATTTTTGTAATGAAATCTGTATATATTATTTCCAAAAAGATCCCTTTGTTAAATGTTGCTATCACTGACTTCCCAAACATGGACATAACTCTTTCAGTGTCAGTTAGCTCACTTGCCTGCAGCTAGAAATTGCTGATTCATATCTAAAACCCATTTATTTGCCAAAGTGAGCAAATTGTTATCCGTTGAATGGTGAACTGTTACGAGTTTTCACAATCTTCAGTTTATCAGATAAAGAGAATATGTTGTCCATATCTGGAATCAGAAACTTTTCTGATATAAAAGTGCGATGCTCTAATCATAATTTCTGACTAATAAATATTCACCACTAGAAAACAACCCCAGAAATCAACAATGAGTTTTGCTCAGCGCTGTGCTGATAACTCTAGCATCAAAACTGATTCAGCTGTCTAGCTGTGTACATTTACCAAGGAAGCCACCTTTCTTGTGTCATAGCTATGAGCCTTACAATATAAGGGACTTGATTCCTCAAAGACCAGTGAATCATTTATACAATTTATAGGGCTCTTGTTTGTGAAGAATGCCATGTTATTATATTATTGATATGATTCCACTCAAAATAAACTTTCCAACATTCAACACTGTGCGGTCTTGCTGACAGCTATTTCTTAAGGACAGAAACTTTCTGCACTTTTTCTGTCACTTTACACCAAGAAGTGTTCTGACATACAGTGCATGTATATTTTATTTTGTCTGTTAAAAGTCCAGAACTAGGGAATTAAATATATGCAATGAAGTTAATATACTAGTTGGCTATTTTAGATTCTATGCTTCCTCAAATTCTTACTGCATCCCTTGACTTGAAGTTTACTGTTTTTTTTCCTTCCCTTTTCCTGTAACACAGTAAAAACATAAAGCTGTAGTGGAGATGTACACACTATAAAATTAACAGACACTGATCCCTAGAGTTCATGCTGCAGGATTTCTGAAAGCTGTTATGGGATGCTGCTGCATTAATCAATACATATTTCCAAAATGCTCTAATTGCAAGTTGTAACCATATGCTCTACTCAGTGGCATACCACCTGTTCAGAGGTGATCTGTGCCTGACGTATAAAGCCATGTCCAACCCGGAATTAATGGACATGCTGCACCTCAGAAAATCCAAATCCCATCGAGCTACGCGCTCGAGAGACTTGAACCTCAGCACTGAAATAAATAGGACATGCTGGAGGGACAGATTCATAACCCAGAGGCTCCCTTCACTCTGGAATAAAATCCCAGTCCAGGTTAGGCAGAGTCCCTCATTGACTCTCTTCAAGAAGAATCTTGATGAGTGGATGGGAGATCGTAGGTTTACCCCAGGTATCACTTCTGTGTCACTGTTAGACAGAGGCACAGTATACTAACCTCGAAAAAGGGCATAGCAAAATAAATTTAAAATGGGTGGCGAAAGCCAAACACATTCTGGCTAGGCTTATAAATGCCCTAGGGCAGATAGCCTAGTATGAACCTATGAACCTATGAACCTATGAACCTATGAACCTATGTATTGTCACGTCATCTGACTGAGTTTAACTTATCATGAACTCCAATACTGAATCGATAAGGACATCATGCAGGACCTAGTGATCATATTTTGGCCTCATCTGTAGCCTCAAGGGAGCCATGGACCACCTATCACAATGTATACCAGGGTATGTCTGGCTTTATATATCCTAGCTACAGAACCTTCCAGTGACATACTGGGGACACAGAAAATGTGTCTCGGGAATTTGCTTCAAGAATATTCCATCAGTTCCTTGATGCAATATTTCAGCTAATGGAGGAGCATATGTGGGCTCTACATACCAAAGAGAAGATAGAAAGAGAGAGACAGCACTATGTGGGACTTCTACAATGATCCCATTTCACTAAATTTCTGTGAGCCATAGACTTCACCCACATTGAAATCAAGGCTCCTCCTGGTGTTCTGAGATGGAACCACAAAAGGTATCACTATCAACTGCCTGGTGATCTGTAATACACAGTATTATTAACAATGTGCATGCAGGCCACCCAGCCAGTTTCCATGACTCTTACATATGGCACTCCTGTGATTTGTATTCCCAAGGCATCTTAATGGTGATACTGGATACGCCCTGGAACCCTAGCTAAGGACCCCTATCAGACATCTACAAAATGAAGGAGAGTAGGGTATAGGTCTGTACATTCATATATCAGAAACATAACTGAATGTGTGTTTTAGCATACAAAGGCATGTTTTCACTGTTTGGATTCATCAGGTGGCTTTCTGCAATATGACCCCGACATTCATGTAAAAATTTTTTCACTATGTACAATCTCACTTAATATGAAAATGAGAATCAGAAACAAAAAGGTGCCCAGTTGCAGGATGACAATGCAGTATATCAGGCAATGGAGACAAAGTGAGATGAGTAGTCATTGGAGGAGTCAGCTATAGTGTTGATTATTCTAGTTGGAAGGATGCAGTATGCTGTGGCACTGGCAAAGAGGTAGCAGTTTCATTTATAAAAGTCATGCACACTTAAGATTCCAACATACTTTATACTCTTTGAAAGTGAGAAGTAAAAAAATAAATAAACAAAACCACATGCTTCAAATAACTACATTAATTTTTACATAAAAAAAATCTCTGCGTCCAGGTGTGTTGGCTAATGTCGCTGCCTGACAGATTTTAGTTCTATAGGTCAGCTCTAACCGGGGTGTTATGTTTGGGGTGTCTTGTCTTTTCATAGGTGCTCTGGTTTCCTCTCATATCTGAAAGGTGTGCCACAGGTGAACTGGCATTTATTTAAATTTTCCTATAATTACATGTACTGTATGAAAGTGAGCGTATTCAGTGATGTCTTAACACCCATTCACGATTAGTACTCTTGCCTTGTGCTCCGTGCATGCTGGGACAGGTTCTGGTGTGCCCACAACCTTCAAATGGATTAGTATGTGACTGGGAATGAAGGAATACAGAACTAAATGATATGCAGTTTAGAAAATAAATTACACTGGTCATATTAAAAAGTAAATATCCTTAGAAAATAAAAGCTTATAACTGATATAAGTAACAATAAGCATCATATTAAAAAAAACAAACAAAAAAATTAAATAACAAGCATATATATAACAAAATGACGCATCGAAAACTAGTGTTAAACAGAGGGTTTGTTTTTAAAGAGTATTACTTTGTTAAATATATCCAGTTAAGACCTAAAATAAAGTATCATGAACATTCTATACCAAAGTACAATAGCAGTAATCATTGCTGCAATGTGATTTATGCAGTATATATTCACCTTCACTAGACTGCAGCATGACTCCAAATACATTTCAACATTTTCACTGTAGTTGAGGGTCTGAATGTAGAGATGATAAAATTAGCAAAAGGAGAAAAGTATTGCTGGAATTGAATTCATCCTCAAGTCATGGTGAGTGCCTTCATGAGGTGGACCCTGTTTTTCACAAAATCTCATCAAGACAACAGTGATATATAAACTGTATTTATATAGCATATATCATGGACAGAAGTAGGTTAAAAATAAAGAAGATAGCTGGGTATGCAAGTCCCAGCATAAAAAAGTGTCCAGTCATGGTAGGTGCACTGGTACCAGGACTGGATAAAATGACAGTGTAGAATCCTCAAGACATGGAAATATTCCTACAATGGGGGTAGGCCAGGCCCAGGGGGAGGATGGCCCACATATTGTAAAAGGAAGTATCAGTCCACAAAAATCACAAAAACTGATAGGGCAAAAAAGAGCCATGCAGATGACAGAGTGGACTATTGAGGATAAATAAGAAATTATGTATTGTTACTATTATGCAACAAGACCAGAATTTCCAGCCAGAAGGTATACGAAAAGATTAAGAGAGAAATTAGAGTAAAGAAAAATACTTCTACAAGAAAAACTGTCAGAAGCTTCAAATAAAAATGTATATTCATTAATATAACAGATCTGTGAGAAACACTATATAGACCAAGAAACCTTGTGCCGTTTGGAAAAAGAAGCAACTGAGGAAGTGAGAAAATTTAAAGAACAAAATTTAAAGATGTTTGAAGGGTATAAAAATATGGACATGGGAAAGAAAGAGAAATAAAGGAGAAAGCCAAATTAATCAACACAAAAAACAGCGCCAAAATATTTGAAGAGAAATGTAGGAAAAGTCATCCAGATATGGAAAATTTCACAATAAAAAATAAGATCACAAAGAAGGAATGTAGAACAGAAAATTAGTCAAGTAGAAAAATAGAAGCTGAAGTTATGGAATACTTGCAAAGCAAAGATTCAGTGTAGAAAGTCTAACACAGGTCATATCACAGCATGATGGAACAAGAAACAAGAGGAGCAGGAGACACCTGAAGAAGAAATATGGACATAGGAAAGAAAAGAGATTTAATAGGGTGCAGTATTTATGCAAAGGAGAAAGCAAAACTAATCAATGCAAAAAGAGCAACACAAAGATATTTGAAGAGAAATACAGGCAAAGACATCCACATATGGAAACTATTACAATACAAAAAATATGAAAACAAAGAGGAAAAGTAGAAACGAGGATTAGGAATAGAGAAGCTAAAGAAACAGAAACTGAGGTTATGGAGTACCTGCAAAGTGAAGGATTTAGTGTAGAAAATTAACTCAGATAACAAAACAGGATGGAGCAATGGACAGCCAAATTCAGGAGAAACCAGTGGAGCAGGAAGCATCTAATCAGTTAAGATATGAAGATAAGTTGGAGCCTTCCATAGGAAACCAGTACAATGGTTTAGTTGGAGCTATACAGGAAACTGGCAACTCTGAAACAGTCAGTGCTGTGGAGTGATAGGCCAGTGAGTTCCCACATGAAAGAGCAATGGATGACACCATTAAAGAGAACATGGCACAGGAAGAAGCGTTGGAACTTTTTATAGAATGCCCGCAGGAAATGGCAAACAAAGAATGTGCACTCAGTTTAGAAGAAAATGAACTAAGAGAAGAATTACTTGATTTAATAGAGATGGTTAGACATATTAAGATCATTGAAAGAAATAGACTGCAGAAGGTCAATAAACCCCCAAAAGTTAGAAGCTTGATAAAACAAAAGTGAACACAATAACTAGGATTGTGCATAGGGATTCATGTAATATAATAGAATTAAATAGGACACATTACTCTGCAGCTAAATTAATAACACATAAAGTCCTACCACAAGAACATAGGGTAGTAAGGGAAAGGACAGGGAGAAATTGAATGCCATCATGGAAGCATCAAATAGAGAAAACTATAAAGCAATTAAAACAAGAAGTATCGCTGTTAGAAGAGTATAGAAGAGGGAACAGATCAATAAAAATACTCAGAAGGATAGACGTAGTAAAAGCAATATGCAGTATTGTAACGGATCAGGATTTATCATGCACTATCGCAAATAATAAACTAAAAATATCAGCACAGGCAGAAAATCTTAGAAGACACACAGGTAAATATAAATAAAAAGTACAAAAGAAGCAATTTATTGATGACCCAAAAATGTTTTATAGAGAACTGCGAAATAAGGTAAAAGGAATTAAAAGACCACAGGAAAAAAAGAAGAAATAGATGCATTTTAGGGAAGTATTTATGAAGATCAGGTGGAACATAACAAAGATGCTAAATGCAAAGAAGAAGCAAAAGAAAGAATAAGAAGTTCAAATGTACAGGATATGAAATGGGATGAAGTAACGGCAAGACAGATTGAAACAAAGTTAAGAAAAGCTTCTAATTGGAAAACCCCAGGCCCAGATGCAGTGTGTGACTTTTGACTTAAAGTATTAACATGTTCGCATGAAGATGTAGCCATGAGTAAGAACCATTTATAGGCGTACCCTGGCCAGCCTATATGACACCAGCCTGGCTAACAACAGGAAAAACAATGCTCATACTTAAGAGTGAACCTGCAAGCTACCTTAAAAATTATAGAACAATAATTTGCCTTCTGATGACGTATAAACTATGCACTGAAATTGATGCAGACAGAGTTTATAGTTATTTAGAAGAAAACTCAATTATGGCAATAAAACGAAGGGTAACAAAAGAAAGTCATATGGAACAAAGGATCATTTGTTGTTAAATAAAGTCATAGTGGTGAACTGTAAAAAGGGGAAGAATCTAAGTATGGCATGGATAGATTACAAAAAAGTATTTGACAGTATCCCACATTCATGTATAAAAGACTGCTTAAAAATGTGTAAGATACAGCCTACACTGATAAACTACATCACAGTGACCATGAAACAGTAGCAAACCACTTTGCAGTTAAGCCACGATAAAGGAAAAAATTATTGTTCCAGAGATAAAGATCCAAAGGAGGATATTCCAGGGTTAATCTCTGTCACTACTGCTCTTTTGTCTTGCCCTTAACCCATTAAACTGTCTGCTTAACATATTAGGCCATGGCTACAGATTGGCTCCCAGAAAGCAAAAACGTGTAAAGACTTCTCATCTTCTCTTTGTCACTGATTTAAAACTGTATAGCTCATCAGATGAGGAACTGAAAGCACAACTGCAAGTAGTCAAAACTTTTTCAGATGATATAAGAATGTCATTTGGTCTTGATAAATGTACAAAAGAAACCTTTAAAGCAGGAAAGCTGCAGCACCAAGAAAACATCAGCTTGCGACAAGAATGTGATATAAAATAACTTGAGCAAGAGGGAGTGTATAAATATTTGGGAATTGATGAAGTATCTGCAATAAAACATTAACAAATTGAATACAACATAGTAAGGAATACTTTAGAAGACTTAAATTAATCCTGAAAACAGCATTGACATCTAGCAACAAAGTTCAAGCTATAAACCAATTTGCTCTTCCTGTCCTGACTTACAGTTTTGGAGTGATTGACTGGTCCCAAAAGGTATTGGATAGATTAGACAGACAAACAAGAAGGATGCTTCATGCTCACCGAATGATTTAGAAAAATCAGTACATACCAAGATTATATATTCCCTGTTCCAAAGGAGGGATGGGCCTCCTTGAAATTGATTGCATGTATAGATCTGCAATCACGGGACTGCATACATATCTGCTGACCTCACAAGACCGAAACATAGTGAAAGTTTTGAAATGTGAGGAGAATAAATCTAAGATGACTTCCATTGTTTATCTGGCATATTGGCATCAAGCGGGAATGGAAATAAAACCAGAAGTAGATAAAAATCAAGCAGGAACTGCATGTGCCAAAAAACAAAAGAAAGAATATAAGTTGAAAGATCAGATGAGAAAACAAGAAATGTGGACATTGCATAAATATAGTTGCAAGTATAGAAAACTCCTGGAACAACCTCATGTTGATCAGGACTGAATGCAGAAATGGTTAAGGAGAGGTGAATTCAAGCCAAAAGATGAAAGGTTAATATTGGTCGGCCAAGACAGTGGACTATGCACATGGTGGTGTACAAAGTCCGTTGAACATGTGGGACAAACAGAAAAATGTAGGTTTTGTAAACCAGACTCAGAAACAGTTGCTCAACTTGCTGCTGGTTGTGACATACTAATGGCAGAAGGACTGTATACCGAAAGGCATAATAATGTGGCAAGACTGTTGCACTGGGTATTGTGCAAACATTATAATAATGATGTAGCTGAAAAACACTAGAAACATGAGCCACAAAGCATCACAGAAAATAATGAAGTCTACATCACATGGGATCGCTCATTACCAACAGTTCAAAAGTTAGATGTGGGAAAACCAGATATAGTGGTCCATGAAAAGAAGACAAACGTAGCATTGATAATTGAAATCGATACACCCAGTCACTAGACTGTCTTGCGTACAGATAGACACAAAGTCATAAAATACCAGGATTTGCAGGCAAAAATGAGAACAATGTGGAAGAAAGATACCCAGACAGTTCTAATAGTAGTATGATCAACAGGTCTTAGAAAAAATAATCTACAATCATATTTAGATATGTTACCAATACATACAACTCTATACAAACTGCAGAATGAGTCATTACTGGGCACACTATGGGTGCTGCGAAGAGCAATTCTTGCTGACATCAAAGACTGAAACAATACTAATTTCATGAACTTTAAACATATTTTGACTTAGGAATGGGGTCCATTCCTGTCATGGTATTAGAAACCCAAAAGACTAGGAGAATTTAAAAAGCTATAAAAACTATATTCTAAATCTTCATCAGTTTTGTGAAACTGGTGGACATTTAGCATGCATATTGTTGCTTTCTCTACACTAGACGTGTTGAGCTGTGTACTGCAGTCAGGTTAATGGGATTCATATTTTACATGATTCAGTGCTAATTATTGTTCATTTTTTATTTTCTTGTGCAGTATTTACCCATTTGAATTTCTATTACACCACTCTGCCTTTACTCTCACAGTCTAGCTGCAATACTCTTGAACAGATAACTCCATAACTCATGACCCTTGCATTGATTATTGTTAATTTATCATCTACTCAGGATGGTAATTACCTCTCCCTTGAAACTGCTTCATTGTCAATTCTTATACAGCACAGATTGCACAAGTGTTCCCTTTATCCAGACTTTTTGGTTTGGAGGGTTGACTACTGCACAGACTCAAGAGTGCGGTTCCAGTTATTATTTCTATCATGCTAGCTTTTTGAACTAGGTTCTTATCTTTGTCTCTCGCACAAAAAACGAATTGATTGTGCAGACGGTATACTGGCTTTACAAGTACAGCTTTTGCAGAGCTTAACTTGGTATTTTTTTCAGTTTGTCTATACTTTGAAATATGTCTCAAACTTGTTTTGCAGTTCATCTGCCCGGGATTTCTTTATTACATCATTGATTAGAGAATTATATATGTGTTAAAGAAGCCTTCGTTTTTCTGCATTGTAAATATAATTATGAATTTAACAGTAACCTTCAATTCCCTTATATGAAATATATTTTTCAGTCTTGATTTTTGCACTTTTAGCTGGTACTGTAGGAGAGGTTAATTGCTGTTGCATGAAAAGATCTTGATGGTATAGTCTTTTAAAATTGTTTTGGATCTGGGGTGGATAAAATTATTTTATTTATAATGTTTCTGTGGGTCCATAATTAGAAATTAAACTTGCTAGTTCTTCAAGCCCCTCCCCATCCAACTTAATAACATAGTCATGAGTGACTTTCATTACCTAGCAATTAACTGGAAATCATACATAACACCAAATGTGCAGGCACAGGGATTCCTGGACTTAAACCTAAATAAACCTCCCTGGGCCATTTAGGCAAGCCAACCAAGGGTGCAAAAATACTGGATCTGATCCTAGCTAATATGAGAAAGCACTTCACACCCCTAATGTAATGTCCTCTCTGGTAAGAAAAGCCCACAGAATAGACTGCTTTCAAGTAAAAATAAAACCTGGGACTACAACTAGCACTGGGCATTCAGAAATGACTCTAAGGTTAACTTTCTACTATTAAGTGACAATCTGGTAAAATTCCAATCCCACCTAAACCCTGGGAACACTGGTACATATGTGGAAATACTCACAGAAACTCTACACAAGCAGGTTAATAGCGGCTGCACCCATGCAGAATGAGTATAGAACTTAGTCAAAAAACAAGCCATCCTAGTGGAATTACAACATCAATAGACTGTATAATAGAAGGAAGAAAATCTTGGCAAAATTAGGAGGTGCAGCTCTCAGCAGGGTAAAAGAACTCTCATCAAACTAAACTGTCATGCTGCTAGCCCAGTTATCTAGAATTTTGTAAATAATTTTGTGTCATTTGTGAATATTAATATGATTTATACAGAACTGTATGTTATATACTCAGCTTCAAGAATGTAACCACAGCATACCCTGCTAGAACATAGAAGATTAACTTGTAAAACTTAAGAATAGTTGAGTTAAGTTACTTTATAGTTGGGCCATAAACAAAAGATGTTATCTCTCAGTTTCAATCAATAGCAAACCAATGTCTAGAGCTAAAAGTTTTTCTACTGTCTTGAAAGAAAAGTAATTATTAGGTTTAACATGTAAAGTGTATTGTTTTATGATTTTCAAGATCTGGTACACATCTGAGAGATATGTATTTTTAACACAGGGATGTTAAATCCGATTAGTTTCTGGTTTAGCCTGGGAACTGAAGGCAGGTGACAAAAAGTGATGTCATCCAGGCTAACCCAGCAGTGAAATGTGATATTGATTTAAGAACTCTCTCAGAGAGACTGTGCATTTTGTCTTTGACCTGGAAACATCCACTCATCACTTCTGCCTGCTTGTTGTTCTGTAAGTAAGATTTTGGGCATAGTATCTCTCTTAGATATAAAAAGAAATATAGCAAAGAGTAGTTTAGATGTTTTCTGCATTTATTTGAGACTGTCCTGCAATGTTGTTTCAAAATATTTCCTGTGATTTTGAACTCTGAAGTTACTGTGTTGATTGACTTGAGTATTGTTTTGTTCTTTTATTATTCATTATTAAATATATTTAAACCTATCCTTGTGGCTGATATTTGTGAGGCATATTTAATCTCTTAAAGTACTTGCATATATATTTGGTGACACTCTACAGACCACTCCTAAATAGCATTGCTCTTGGTCAGACAACCATTTGGATTAATAGTAACATTACACAGTAGGATTAGACACCATTTGTAAGGGCCTTATAGTAGCTGATAAGGGTGGCTTGTGGCAGCTGGAACTATCTTAAAGTCTGGGCAAAAGGAGGCATAACTATTAAACCTGAAACAATCTTTCCCAGGTGTGTGTGTGTGAGTGTGTGTGTGTGTGTGTGTGTGTGTGTGTGTGTGTGTGTGTGTGTGTGTGTGTGTGTGTGTGTGTGTGTGCTTGTCATCCTCCCAATTAATACTTTCCCTAGCTGTTGTCAGTGGTGAGGATTGAGGTTCCATGATTACTGGACCAGTGCAGGGGTGTCATATATTAATTGGTGTCAGTGGTGGGATGTCCACATCACATATTAATTGGTGGCAGTGGTGGGATACCCACATCACATATTAATTGGCTTGCAGTGGTGTGGATATTGAATTCCTGTAGCCTTTGTACAGTTGTCACTGAAGGTGTTTTTACTCTCAATCAGCCATGCAGTGAATGTTCAGAGTTCATATCACGATTGTTTTTTTTTGTTAGCTTAGTCAGGGAGAGCAGTCAAGTTTGTTAGCAGAGGTGTATGGGAAGCTGACAAGGAGCAAGTTGGATGAGATGCCAGGCTAAAGGACTGGTGCAAGCCAACCAGACTAAAGCAGAAAGGATTGCAGCTTTAGTCACAGCTGCATCACAGTCCAGCAATCAGGAGGATAACCAGGCTGGCCTTGGAGATGTACAAGTCTTAGAAAATGGAAAGTTCAACCTTTCCACAGAGGACTTAAAAATCCATTTGGAAGTAAAGAGACTTGAGCTGGAGGCCACGCATTTGGAAATAGAAGCAGCAGAGAGACTGAGACATCTAGAGACTGAGGAAAATGAGAAACTGCAATGTCTGAAGGCTGAAAAAAATGAGAAATGGCAACACCTGGAAGCTGAGTAGAATAAGAGGCAGAGGCAACATGAAAAGGAGATGCTGACTCTTTGCCAGAGTCATGGAGGTAATGAGGAAGCAACAAATGTCAGTATATTTCTTCCACAATTTACAGAGGGAAATGATTTTGATAGTTTTATGCATATGTTTGAGATGGTATGTGAACAGTATAATGTTGACCAAGGGCTCTGGGTAAGTTTCCTGACCCCCTTACTCCATGGTGAATCTGTAACCATTTTTTCTAAATTTTCTGATACTGATTGCTTAAATTATATTGTAAAGAACTGTCTTTAGAATGTTTTAAGTTAATACCTGAAGCTTATACGAAAAGGTTTTGTGAACATAGACATAAGGCAGATGAAAGTGTATGTGAATATGTTGCTAAACTAAGCACTTATTTTCATAGGTGGGTGAGTGGATATCAGCTCACCACTTTTGAAGGGCTGGAAGACCTTTTGGTGAGGGAACAAGCCCTTAGCACTTTGCCTGAGGATATGATAATCTGTTTAGCTGATAGACAATGCAATACTGCAGATGAGTTGGGAAAGAAGGGAGACCTATACCTAGCAATCAGGGAATCACTACACAGGAAAGGGGCACCCAGGGCTGCTCATGGGTCTAAGGGAACCCATGGTGGGCAGCCCAGACTGCCCCAACAGTGTTCACAAGTAGCAGGGGAAGCCACTAGTCCAGGTACACATCCGAGACCAAGGGTTAAATGTTTTAAATGCAACCAGTGGAGCTATGTACCATATAGATGTCCACAGAGGCAAGGTGAGGAACACAAGGTGGGAGAGTCAGTAAGTGGGAATGACAAAATGCCAGCAGTCAGTTGTCTTGATACAACAAGCGTACCAAACTACTACTACAAGAGGTTATATCCTATCTTAGTAAATGGGAAAGAGGCCATTACTAAGAGTGACACAGCCTATGACCTAGCCATTGTGAGGCCTGTAATGGTTAAAGATGAGCACTACTTGCTTGGACAGTCTACTCCAATCAGAGCTTTAGGAGGCACCCCATTCTAAATACCTTTGGCTAGAGTTCACCTTGACTGGGAGAGTGGAAAAGGAAGCCAGGAAGTAGGTGTGTTTGAGGATATCCCTGCAGATGTCCTGATAGGGAATTATTTTGATAATGCAGTACCCTGTGTGCATGCAGTTACATGCAGTCAGGCTTGGAGACTAGAATGTGGGTCTGGTAGCCTGGGGGAGCCTCAAACAGACCACACACTTGCAGCCAGGACTAGTGAGGTGATTACTTCAGGGAGGGAGCTACCCTATAGCAGTGAGACTGAAGCTGAGCCACAGCTGCTTATGAGTACTGATGCTCCCTTAGACAGAGTGACTGCAAGAACAGAGGTGAGTAGTAGTACCAGGCTGAGAGTGAGGCACCACTATCAGAGGATACAAGACTTCCTGTGGAAGGGGAGCTGGGAAGGGTTACTAAGACAGAGCTGAGACAGGCTCAGCTCTCAGACCTTTCACTACAAGGCCTGAGAGAGGTAGCTAGTGAGGCACATAATTCTCAAGGGAAGGGAAAATCTGTATAATGGGACAAAAGGTTACTGTTTAGACAGTGGCCCACTGAGGAAGTGCTAGAGGGTGAGAGAATGCAACAGTTGGTAGTGCTCAGAGCCTACCATCTTGCACTTCTATCCATAGCCCACAACATTCCCTTTGCAGGTCATATGGGCATAAAACGTACAAAGAGATATTATGCAGAACCTTTATTGGCCTGGGATTTCCAGAGATGTAACAGGGTACTGCAGGACCTGTGAGAAGTGCAAAAAGTTAGGCAAGGCAGGAGACAAGGTAAAAGATCCTTGGATGTTTTTGCCTGTGATTGAGGGGCCATTTCAGAGGATAGCTATGAACATTGTGGGGCCTCTGAGCACCCCAAGTTCCACAAGGAAAAAGTATATCCTAGTGGTAGTAGATTATGCTACCAGAAACCCTGAAGTGGTGGCTCTGCCCTCCATTGAGGCAGAAAAGGTGGCAAATGCTTTGTTAGAGATTTTCGGCAGGGTAGGTTTCCTAAAAGAAATACTGACTGACAGAGGTGCCAATTTTATTTCAGACCACCTGCTGGCTTGTCTGTGGAAGTACTGTGAGGTAAAGCACCTAAAGACCACCTCCTACCATCCCCAGCCTAATGGTCTGGTTGAGAGGTGAAACTCTACACTAAATACCATGCTATGAGCATTTACAGACCAGTTTAAGATGGAGTGGGAGAAATATTTGCCCCATCTGTTGTTTGCTTACAGAGTGGTGCCTCAGAAATTCACAGGTTTGTCACCCTTTGCGTTGTTGCATGGTCATAGGGTGAGGGGACCTCTAGGTTTAATTTGTGATAAGTGGGATAGTGAGTGTGAATCCCACAAGGAGACTGTTGCGGAATATACCCTAAACCTCAGAACAAGGCTCAGGGAACTCATGGGTTTGGCCCAGAAAATCTTGGTAGGAGGCCAACAGCAGAAAAATGTCTGGTATGACAGGAATGCTTGAGCTATAGAGTATGCTCTAGGGCAGCAGGTAATAGTTATCATTCCTGTCAGACACAACAAGCTGCAGGCAGCTTGGGAGGGACCCTACAATGTAGTAAGGAAGGTATGTGATGTTAACTACATAGTAGAACTGCTAGCAGGATACAAGGGCACAAATTGTACCATGTTAACATTATGCAATCTTGCCAAAATAAGGATGCCCTTGTGCTGAGTATTTGCAGTGCATTGCAGGAAGAGTCTGAGGGAGATCTGATGACTGATCTCATCAGTGAGAGTCGAACTGACACCTCAGTGGAAGGGGTAGCAATGTCCCAACAGTTATCCCCTACGCAGGTTTGAGAAATCCGATTAGTGTTACAGGAGTTTAAAGACATGTTCACTGGGAAACCAGGGTGCACCCACCTGGTGCAGTATCATGTGGAGATACAGGACCCCAAAGGCCTATTAAACAGGCCCCCTTATATGGTGCCTGAGAAAGTCAAACAGACTCTGAGGGAGGAGATACAGGAAATGTTGGAACTAGAGTTAATTCAGGCATCCAGCAGTCCCTGGGCCTCCCCAGTGGTGCTGGTACCAATGAAGGGTTGCCACACCAGGTTCTGTGTGGACTACAGGAAATTAAATAGTCACACAGAGTCAGATGTTTACCCCATGCCAAGGACAGATGAAGCCCTAGAACAGCTGGGTGGGGCTAAGTATCTTACCACTATTGATCTTACTAAGGGTTACTGGCAGGTGCCCTTGATTCCCAGTGCTAGAGAGAGGTCAGCCTTTGTGACTCCTTTGGCTTGTATGAGTTCACAAAGATGCCCTTTGGGATGAGAAATGTCCCAGTGACTTTCCAGAGGCTGGTAGATCATATCCTAGCAAGAGCAGGTGATTTTGCCCTTGCTTACCTAGATGATATTGCCATCTATAGCTATTCTTGATAAGAGCAGCTTCAGCATGTCAGGGAGGTACTGGGCAGACTAGAGTGGGCAGGGTTGACCATTAAGCCCAACAAATGTCAGGTGGGTATGGCAGAGGTCTCCTACCTGGGATATAAAGTAGGGAGTGGTATGATCAGGCCAGAACCTGACAAAGTGGAAGCCATTCAGGCATGGCCTGCACCTGTTACCAAAAAACCAGGTGAGGGCATTCTTAGGGATAGAGGGGTACTACAGAAAGTTTGTCCCAAATTATAGTGCCATAGCTGCTCCCCTCACAGACCTGACAAGGAAAAGCAAGCCAGATAAGGTAGTGTGGACTCCAGCATGTGAGCAAGCATTGCAGAAGCTTAAAGGAGCTATGGGAGGACCTCCTGTGTTAGCCAGTCCAGATTACAGCAAAGACTTTGTTGTGTAGGTGGATGCTTCAAACCATGGGGTGGGGGCTGTACTTAGCCAGGTTTCCTCAGATGGGGAAGAGCACCTAGTGGTGTATCTCAGTCATAGGCTCCAAACCAAGGAGGAATTCTATACAGCTGTTGAAAAGGAATACCTAGCTATAGCGTGGGCACTGCAGAAACTTCACCCTTATCTGTATGGAAGTAAATTCACTGTAGTTACAGACCACAATCCCTTAACATGCCTATATCGAGCCAGCCAGCAAAATACCAGGTTACTAAGGTGGAGCCTAGGGTTGCACGCATATGATATGACAGTGTAGCACTGCAGTGGGGTTACCAATGCCAACACAGTTGGGCTCTTGAGCCAGGGAATGAGGAAAGGTATTCCCAGATAGGCTCAACCCTCTCAAGCAACATTTTTCTAGGGTTACTTGAAAAACTAGCTTGAGTTTTCGGTGGGGAGAGAAATGTCACACTGCTAGCACAGCTATCTGGAATTTTATAAATAATTCTATGTCATTTGTAAATATTGATATGATTTACACAGAACTGTATGTTAATTGCTGAGCTTCAAGAATGTAACAACAGCATACCCTGCTGGAACATAGAAGACTAACTTGCAAAACTTAAGAATATCTCAGGTTAGGTTACTTTATAGCTGGGACATAAACAAAAAATGCTATCTCTCAGTTTCAGTCCAATAGCCGACAGAATGTCTACAGCTAGAAGTTCTTCTACTGTCTTGAAAGAAAAGTAATTGCTAGGTTTAAAATGTAAAGTGTTATTGTTTTCCGACTTCCAAGATCTGGCAAACATCTGAGAGATATGTATTTTTATCACATAGATGCTAAATCCTGTTAGTTTCTGGTTTAGCCTGGGAACTGAAGGCAGGTAACAAAAAGTGATGTCATCCAGTCTAACCCAGCAGCAAAATGTGATATTGATTTAAGAACTCTCTCCGGGAGACTGTGCATTTTGTATTCTGTCTTTGACCTGGATCATCCACTCATCACTTCTGCCTGCTTGCTATTCTGTAAGTAAGATTTAGGAAATAATATCTCTCTTAGATACAGATAGGAATATAGTAAAGAATAGTTTAGATGTTTTCTGTATTTATTTGAGACAGTCCTGCAATGTTGTTTTAAAATATTTCCTGTGATTTTGAACTCTGAAGTTACTGTGTTGATTGACTGAGGATTGTCTTGTTTGGTTATTATTTACTATTACATATATTTAAACCTATCTTTGTGGCTGATATTTGTGAGACATATTTAAGCTCTTAAAGTACTTGCATATACATTTGATGACACTGTACAGGCCACTCCTAAATAGCCTTGTTCTTGGTTAGACTACCATTTGGATTAATAGTAACATTACACAGTAGGATTGGACATCCTTTGTAAGGGCCTTATAGTAGCTGATAAGGGTGGCTGGTGACAGCTGGAACTACCTCATAGTCTGGGCTGGTGTGTGTGTGTGTGTGTGTGTGTGTGTGTGTGTGTGTGTGTGTGTGTGTGTGTGTGTGTGTGTGTGTGCGTGCACGTGTGTGTGTGTGTGTGTGTGTGTGTGTGTGTGTGTGTGTGTGTGTGTGTGTGTGTGTGTGTGTGTGTGTGTTTGTGTGTGCGCGCGTGTGTGTGCGTGTGTGTGAGATCTACTTGAGCAGGGACCCGAAGCACTGGTTGGACAGTGAGGGTGCTGGAGGTCTTAGAGTGGCCACTTGGCTGAGATCTTAACCCTATAACTGTGCCAGTGCGGAGTCTTATTGGGGATCTGGAGAAAGCGTGAGAAGCCAGCCCTAGACTGACTGTGGTCTGTGTGTGCTCTTAAGTGAAATTGCACTTTACTGTGTGTATACTTGTCATCCTCACAATGTGTACATCCCCTATCTGTTGCCAATGGTGAAGATTGAGGCTCCTTGATTACTGGACCAGTGCAGGGGTGTCACATAAACAAATAACTCAGAGGAGAAATAAAGCCTACCAAAGCCAAATTTGAGGTAAATCTGGCCTCCCAGGGCAGCAATAACCACAAGAAATTCTTTAGCTACATCCACAATCTCAAAAGGAGTACAGAATTGTGTGCAGAGCTCATTGTCAATGGAGCCACCTATACTGAGCCAGAAGTTAAAGCAAATCTACTGGTGGAAAAATTCGGCTCTAACTTTATCCTTCTCTTCCCAATCCCTCCCTCAGGAAATACAAAAAATATAAGTCATCCATCAATCACTAAGGAACCTCTCTAAGGCCAAGAATACTGCATCTATCGCTACTGACAATATCCCAGGCTGCCTTCCATACAGCATGAAAGATGACCTATAATGCTATCTGGAATTACTATTCAACCACAGCCTCCAGCAGGCTTTGTGCCTTTTGAATGGAGAATGACAGCTGTCATCCCTTTACACAGAGGTGGGCCAACTATAGAACCTGGAAGCTACTGATCCATTAGTTTCACTTATCTCATATGCAAAGCCATGGAAAGAATTTCATGGAAATGATCAATGATATAGGAAACTTCCAGACACTGGCCCCAACTGAGTTTGGTTTCATTAAGGACAGTTTATTCCTACTCAGCTTGGTGGACTTCTTTGAGAAGGTCACCAAAGCAATGCATGCAGGCAAAACAATTTACACTGCCTACCTTGACCTTGTGAAGGCATTTGATAAAATACCCCAATGCCTGAGTGGAGGTATCGTATCAAATGTCTGGCAAAGGAATTTGATGCAATACCCTACTCAGGCATTGTTGACAAGCTCAAGAAGTTAAGTATAAACCCTTAGGTCACCTGGTGTATAGCCAACTGGCTCTCAAACAGGACTCAGGAAATTAGAATTTGGAAGTCTACCTCTACTACTTCTCTGAAGTCAAAGCCAACATCAAGGTCCTCTAGATAATCAAATTCGCAGAGGACTGAAATCTAGGAGAAGTCAAAAAATCTCCCTCTGACACTAATGCTCTCAAGGAAGGGCTAACACAGGCATATAATTGGTGTCAGCCATGGACTGAAACTAAATACCAGGAAATGCATAATAGCATCCTTTTGGAAGTCAGCCACCACTAGTTGCTACTATACTGACAACATACTTCTAAGAGCTGAGCCAGTAATCAGGGACTTAGGGACACATATAGATAGTAATCTAGCATTTGACTATCATGTACCTATTTTATGTTGTGTAACTATAAACAATGGTATGGCATCTAGCTCCAAGGAGGTCATTATTCCACTGTATTCTGCACTCATCAGACCTATCATTGAGTACAATTCCCTATTTGGCATGTACCTAATGAAGCACATTCAACAATTGGAGGAACCACAGTAGGGTGTTTCATGTATATATGCAAAACATTTTTTTTTTATTTTCTGTTCACATACTCCTTGATTTTATGAGGATTGGTAGGACAAAGAACTATGTAAAATTTAAATCCTTAAACTCTAAGTTAAGTGGCAGCTCAGTGCACTTTAATTCTGAGATTTTTACATTTTTTCCAAATTGCACCAATAGAAATGAAATGCATTCAGAAATCAGTAAACAGATGTCAAATATCAGTTTCATGCTGCATCTGAAATGTCTGTTTGCATTCTGTGCAACACAAATGTCAAACAGTTTAGGAAAAAATAAGCCTAGTAAAAATTAATAACATTCATAAGTAGTAAGCTCAAGTTTGCATCAGTTCGTTTATAGTACTATAGTGTCTTTTTAGTGTTTTTGTGAGTTTCTGTTGATGGTGTTCAATGATCTGATGTACCAGCTTTCGGTGTTCCTCATTATGAGTCAGCACTTAACAGAAGTCAGTTGCTAATTTGACTGCTCATTCGGCACAACTCACAAAGCTGTAACAGTTTGTTTCGCAATGATAAAGTCAGGCATGTCACTCCATGCTGCAGGATCAGATGTTAAGAAAGATGGGTTTATGTTGACAGCAGTGAACAGATTCATTGATCGTTTTGTTCCGAAGTCAGATAAGGTAATGCTCTGGCAGCAGCTTTTGCATTGACTCTTCTTAGGTCTTCCTTACTGGGTGACTTTTTCAAGGCTTCAATAATGTGCTGTTTGTCTGCATTCCACACACGATCTGAGAGCAAAGACAGTGCTATGAGACCTTTGCTCAACTACCAAAGGTATCCCTTGAGCTTTCGCAAAGCAACATGAGCCATCTAGTTGTCTATGACTGTAAACGACTCCAGTGTCTGTAACAGGCAAAGATCATTAAGTGGAGCATTGCAAGTGTCATTAAGCTGAAAACCATGCCTTAACATACACTGTCACTGTGAAGAGGCAGATTCAGTGAAAAGCCTGAATTTCATGTGCAATTAATCTAAAGTGCTCCCAGAAGGAGTAGATTTTAAGGCAGTATATGCCTTTTGCCATCCATCTGGCATGATGGTATGCACCAGGTGGACTGAAAGCAAATGCTTCACCTTGTGGCTTGTCATTGAGGATGATCAGTGACAGCTTGAGAAATTCAAGGTAATCATTATGAGGCTGTGTTTCACACGTCAGCTTGTCTCGCAGTAGTGCAACAAGCTTCTCAGCTAGCCAGTGTTCTTCATAGTCCAACATGCATTCATTACCTCCGTTTTCCTTAACCAGTGGTGCATATGCATTCAAGTCAAGAAGTTTCCAGTATTCTTTAAATCTTCTAAAAACTGCTATTTGTGGTCCTGAAGATGTGAAGAGCATGTCAAACCTACCGTAGAAATAATTTCTAAAATGTGATGTCTACATGGTAAAAACAAGAATCGTTTCTCAAATCCTTGTTGAATCACTGTGATGGCACCTGTGTGCATACCAGTATTGGCACTGGTAGTATCAAAGCACAAACCAGCTAGCCATTCTGGAACACCTGGCCGGCTATGCAATGTCTGTACCACTGCTTGTCCATCAGCTCACCAGTGTTTGATGGAAATTGGGTTATGTCCAGCAGTTATTCAGTATTTCGACCCGTCACAACAACTGGCATGTAATCAGCAAATTCTCCATCACCTTGAGGTAACAGCTTCCTATCAAAATGTGCTACAAGGGGTGTTGATGGTTGAAACTACTTCTTTACTTTCTCAGTAATGGATTGTCATGCAGCTTGCCTTGCTCTGTGTATTGAACTTGTGGACATGACCAGATCATTTACATCAATGCCAGCCGCTTATGCATCACTTGATGAGAAGTTATTCTTGTGTGATCCAAGCTGGCAACAAAAAGATGATCATCCATCAGTCGTCATTTTTTGGATACCGATTCAGGTGATCCTGCATCTACTGTGCTCGCTTCTTTGACAGGCTGTCTGCCAATTACTAAATTCTGGTGGTATTTTGACATGTTTGCTGCTGCATCATCTTTATCATCATGTTCATGTTCACTACTGTCTTCTGCCTCTGTCAGCTCTCCAGCTTCTCTGACTGTTTCTTTCAGCTGTTCTTTATCTTTGCATTTCATTTCTTCCTGTAGTCGTTTTTCCTTTCTGTCCATTCATTTTTTTTAATTCAATGTCCTCTCCACCAGTTATCATTTTTCTGTCTGTACATTGATCTTGTAGAAAATCCCAGTCTTCTTGAGTCTTTATCAATAATTCTGCATCAGCATGCCCCACATCAAAAAGCTTCAAAAGTGCATTGATAAAATCTGTTTTTAACTGAGACTGTGTATCTGACTGGCGCTTCTTATTCTTCCTGATTCTAGAATGCTTCTCATACAGACTTTTGAGTTTTGCCACTGCATTCAGCTTCTGCATTGTAAGTATGCTAGCTAACTGCCATAACTGCAGAACTTCATCAACAGCATTTGAACAACTCGCTGAAACAGTTAACTTGGTTTTAAAATCATAGAACATTCTGTGTAAAACGTTACTGTTGATTGGAAGCTGATTTGAGCATATTAAGGGCAGGTAACTGCTGGCCAACAAGCCAGACATCAGTAGCAGCTCTGGTTGACTTTCTCACTGAGCTCATGGTTCACCATTAGAGGGACTGGGCTCTATCAATTAATATTAACACTGGCAGCCACACATGCAGAATCTATATGACCTGATAAATCATCAAAAAGTAATTAAATACAATGTTTCACCCTGCACAGTGTAAACAGGAAAACAGCAGAGAATTGTGAACAATGACATAGAATTAAATAGTGCACAAGGCTTTAAATAAATAAAGTAGGTTGCAGGAGGTTATGGAAACTCAAGTATAACTCACTGGAGATAGATAAATATAACACTGGAATGCAATTAGTGGTACTGGAAACAGTGTGATTTTGTACATGCTGTGAGCTGTCACTTAATAAAGTCAGACAATTCTAATTTTTTACATACATATGCAACTCACCAAACCTCACATTTTAGAAAGCTATGCAAAATGATTAGAGAGAATCAATTTTTTAAACACCCTAATCCACAGAGATTCCTCTCTAAAAAGATACAGGGCATAAAGAACATTTTCAGTGTAGACTGCCTCCAAGCCCTATCCATATATTCTGCCTCCGACAGACTATTGATGGGAGGTCTATGCCTGGCATGCAAGGCATCATTGGACCTTACTCTAATGAATCTCCTACCTATTCACAAAACAAAAAGCACCAGAGTTTCCTCTTCTAAAGACAGTGCAGTGGTGCAGCGGTAGCATTGTTGCTTCACAGCAAGAGGTTCTCCAGTTTAATTCTCTGCTGGGGTGCCTTCTGTGTGGAGTTCACCCCTGGTTTAGCACCTATGTCTCTAATGGACACAGGCAACCTGTAAATGTTTTTTTTTCTCACAGACCTCTGTTTTTAAATGTTTCACAAGCCCCTGCTTGGACTACCAAGGGTGCCAGACTTTGTCAGAGATTTGGGATGCATGGCTAGGATGAAAATAGCTCCATTGTGGCCATTAGTCTAGTACAAACCTATGGAAAATGTCAGCTCAGGCTGGCCTTCTTCTACTGCAATAATGATAATATACAAATTGCTGTTCTCCTCTGTAGTGAAGCATACTGGCTTTATTATCTATGCTTGTTGTGTTGTCACTGCAACTTTTTGCAGAAGCTTACTGACTTGTCTTGCCACTAAAACATTAAGCATTCTTATAACAAGTTAGATCAGCTTTAAGTGTTTCTCCTTTTTATCATAAACTTTATGGTATATGGGGATACAAGAGGTGATCAGCAGGGTCTATATCACATTGTCCAACTCATAAAAGTTTGAACATCATATGGTCGACACGATATGATCGAACTTTTAAAAGTTTGAATGTTTCAACGGAGATCTCTGTACAGTGCAGAATAGGAAGATTTCCCTTTTCTGCACTATAGTGTGATCTCAGAGTTGGTATATTTAAAGACCGTGGGGTGTGGGGGGTGCACCCCCATTTGGGGGTGTAGGGAGGCTTGCCCCTTGCTTAAACCATTCAGGTAGGTTTTTTTCTTTGGTTTATTTTTTTTATTACATTTTCGAACTTTTGAAAGTTCGATCATATGGTGCCGACCATATGACGTTCAAACTTTTAAAAGTTCGATTATGTAATATACACACGATCAGCATACCAGCAATGACCATATGAAGTTGTAACTGAAATCAAGACCCATACCCTAAACGTAGTCTGGGCAGCTTGATACCCACATTAAAGTAAAACAGCAAGCAGATGTACAGAATAACTGCCATTGCATGTGAAAATCGAAAAAATAAAGTAATAAGAGAATATCCCAGTATTGAAAGACACATTAAATCGGATATTAACTCTTAAGACTTCAAGTTACAATTGCCACAATCTTTTTGAAATTGTGCTTATTTTTTTTTTAGGAAGACTCAGTTTTATTGATGGAATTTTGTGTGCCATTGTTAGCATAATTTATTTACATCAGAAGCTTGTGAACTGGTCAAGAAAGTTATGGTGGGTATCTTTAGTCATTCACATAGGCTGAAGGTAATTAAAATTCATTAATGACCATATTGAGGATCAGACTAGAGGCTAGAGGCAGTCTGAATCAAATGAAACTATTGTATAGCCTATAAGCAGTGCCTGGAATAATTATAAGGATGTTTGTCAGGGAGATGCTGTTTGCTTTCCTTAAGGGCAGCAATTTCTAAGACACAATCTAGTATGTGGTAAATGACAGTAAGTAGCTGTAATGCAAATCTGATCTTGTTTTATGAGTGGATCTTGGGAGAACTTGAGAAACTAAAGAGGAAATTATTGTTAGAAAACTGTCTGCTTAACATCAGCAGTGTCCTCAGATTAAGAATGGCTAGGTTGTAGGTTTTATTAATAATTGTTATATTTTTTACATTTTATATAATGATTTTATTTTATTCATGCAATGTATTTTGCACTGTTTGATGTTCAACATGTTCAGAAGGTATTGTGTTTTTTAGGTTTAAATCTACGTTTTCACATATGGTTTGGTCTGTCGTTGGTGTTATAGATTGTCAGCTATGTTACAATGTGTTTCTATATTTTTAAAAGTAAAGTTTTTTAAAATAACTAAGTTTTTTATACTGACAATTTAATTATTTAATTAGTTGATTACTAAATTTGTCAATTAACATGTCATGTGACTGTCTTGATTTAATGGTTATTTAAAGCTGGTATTGCATTGTATTTTTATCTTGATAAAGCCTGGTATTAACCAGGCGAAAGCACTTGAGTTACTACAACTTGTTTTTTGGAAGGTTAATAAATGTTATCATCTTTTGGTGGTCTCACTCTTTTTGCCTGTGGAGCTTCTTTTGTTTTCCTTGGCTTTTTGTCCGTTGTGGTATTTCATGGTCGTTGTCTCTATGGCTGAAGGAACAGACCATGTGGACTTTCAAGGTACACCGCTTTTGCTCAGAGATGAACCGAATGAGGTTCCGGTCACTCGTGGGGAGTTTAAGCAAGTTTTATTTTTGTTAACACAACTGAATGACACTCTGAATTCGAGAAACGGTAACTTATTACCTGGTAATCAGCAGCATGCTTGTGAACTAAGGAGGAAGCAGGGGTCACTGCTAATGCAGGGTTCGATCAACACATCACAGACGGAACTTCCTGAAGAGATTTTACTGGTTGATGCTGATTCACACGAACAGACTACTAAAGCTCGACCAAGTCAGGTTAACAGGATGAACTCTCACAAGAAGGATTTTAATTTCAGTGCTTGGACTGGTCAACAATTCTTCTTCAAACAAGGTACTGTGTCTATTAACACTAATTCTTGCACTGAACATGAATTTAATGAGTTGAGAGACAGACTTTATTTCTACAAAAGCACGCAGCTTGAGATTGATTATTTGAAGGAATGCGTTCGTGTTCAACGCGTTCCTAAAGGCCTGCGTTGTTATAAGTTCCCGAACAACGCACTACCGGGAACTTCTTTTTATAATAAATTGTGTGATATCTTTGACAGAGCAGGTCTGGAAATGCTCGATCTTATGATAAAAGATTATGAAGTTAAAGCTGATACTTTGTTAAAGGAAGTTAACATCTTAAATGATTCTTTAGTTAATGACAATAATTGTATGAGTATTAAAAAGAACTATGACAATGTATTTCATGAGGTGGACCAATATTGTGTGAAAATTCTTAATCGGAAAATTAGAAAGTTAGAAAGAGATCTCATTGATTACAAGGAGGGCATAGCTTATCCATCCCCTGGAAAGGGCAGATGGAATACTAAGCCAGTAATGGATAGAGTCAACGAGGTCAGAAACGGTAATAATTATTCTAATAATAATCATCCTAAATCACCTGTTGATCCACCCAGGAGGAGTGAGTGGTTAGCTGAGAAGGGAAGGAAAAACTCACTCCAGGATTTTCCTTACCCCCCCCCCCCCGAGCAGAGCAGGGGGGGGGTCCGGTTCATCAGCAGCAGGGATGGAACAGGACACGCAGGTAGAAAGATTTTATAACATAAATGATTTTGTCTTTGAATCTGTAGACAATTTGTTATATATTCATGGTAATAATTATTCTGTTATGAAAAAAGATAACTTCACCATGTATAATTTTACAGACATGATGTTGACTCAAGATTTTTTTGATCTTTTTACTAGGGGTTTTCAGTGTGTACCACTACGCTCTCTGAACTTAGCCAATGCTTTGGTTGATTTAAAATTATTTGTTAGGTATTTAAACCTTGCTTTGTATTTCAAAGGGCAGCCCTACATTCATGGGGGACTTACAAGAACTAGTATATTTAATCCCCCTACCCACCCCACCCTTAAGGTATTCGAGGAGTTGGTGGAGATAGATTTGAGGAAGCAGGTCTCCTCAAAATCATTTTCTCCACCCACCAACTTGAGTTTTGAGTCACATCATTTAATAAACTACCTCAAAAGTGAGGGTTGTAGGGTAATGAAACCCAATAAGGGAGGGGGAGTGGTCCTTATGTACACCTGCGAATACGATATGTATCTTTATAACATGTTACAGGACACTGAGCAATATGAGTTGATCTTGAGGAATGAGATGAACCTGGCTTATTCTAAGATCAACTTTTTGTTATTTGACCACTTGTTGCAGGGAGCGATTAATGAAAGACTGTTTAATTATTTGCATGTTAATAAACCTAAAACTCCAGTTATTTTTGGGATACCTAAAACCCACAAAGGCCTAGATCCATTGAAATTTAGGCCTATAGTCTCTGGAGCGGGCAGTATTACAGAACCTTTTGGCAAATTTATTGACTACATCACTAAAAAGTTTGTTTCTTCCTTATAACATGTTTGTAAGGATTCCTGGGATTTCCTTAAGGGCATTGAGCTCAGTTTGTTTAAACCTGACCTTTTGATGGTTGCTATCGACATAGTGGAATTGTTTCCCAGTATTCCACACTCAACTGGTTTAGAATAGTTCAATGAAATGTTGGTTTCTGAATCAGGTCTTGGTTCTAACTTAATCAGTTTATTAGTTGAGTTTATGGAGATAGTTCTTGAAAACAATTTCATTTATTTTAATGGGGAACTGTACAGACAAAAGAAAGGTGTAGCAATGGCTGCCTCTTGTGCTTCATCATATGCTAATATAGTTTTACACCATTGGGAGCACAATTTTATATTTTCATCTATTTGGGTTCAGCATATAGTCCATTATAAAAGGTACCTTGATGATATTTGTCTGCTATGGGACGGGACTTTGAGTAATTTTATGGATTTTATGACTTATATCAACTCCAACACTCAGTTCCTGTCCTTTACTCACAATGTCAGTAATGACGCTTTAAATTATCTAGATGTAACCCTTCTTAAAGATTATAACAATCATACTTTTCAGTCTAAGCTTTATAGGAAGGCCATCTTTTCTAATTCCTACCTGCACTTTGACAGTGGCCACCCCTTTCATCAAAAGAAAGGCATTGTAAAAGGCCAATTTATCCGTGCATCAAGGATGTCTAGTACTGATGAATATTTTTTTGAGGAGGTTCAATTTTTAAAAAAACTTTTTTCTGAAAGAGGTTATCCTATTTCTTTAGTCAACAATTTGGCTAAGGAGGTTATCGAGAGCAGGGAATGTAAATATTTCCCATTGATAGGAGGAGGTTTGGATGGGGTTGAACAAGAGAAACCATTTGAGCAATTTGAACCTTGTAATAGTTTTGTTTATACATTTTCTAAAGACTCCCATCAACTAGAAGAGGTGGTCTTGAAGTATTGGCCAGTTTTGACTTTACATGATAATTTTAAGAGCTTTGTTCAGGAATGTCCTAGGTTTGTTAAAAGAAGGGACACTCATTTAAAAGGACTATTTGAGAGAAAACATTATATATGGCATAGAACTAACCATGGTAAAGTCGGCACATATAAATGTGGGGCGTGCAAGCAATGCGCAGCTATTATTAATGACAGTACAGTATATATTCCATCCAGGAAGTTTAGGTTCTATGCCGACAGACACTATAAATGTGGGACAAAAGGTGTATATTTAGGACTATGCACACAATGTTTTAGTTTTTATATATGGAAAACCGAAAGGCCCCTTAGAAGAAGAATGTATGAGCATTTTTATGACATTTCTAAAAAGAAAGAAACTAATGCTTTTTATAAACATTCTATTGTTTGTCCTGAGATGCAACTTAAATTTACTGTCCTAGAGCAGGTGATGCAAGATGTTAGAGGGGGAGATTGGGAGACTCGACTTGAATATAGGGAACTTTTATGGCAGCTTAGGCTAAATGCTGGCAAATTCCCTGGTCTCAATGAGAATACTAACATCAGCAGTGTCCTCAGATTAAGAATGGCTAGGTTGTAGGTTTTATTAATAATTTTTATATTTTTTACATTTTATATAATGATTTTATTTTATTCATGCAATGTATTTTGCACTGGTTGATGTTCAACGTGTTCAGAAGGTATTGTGTTTTTTAGGTCTAAATCTATGTTTTCACATATGGTTTGGTCTGTCGGTGTTATAGATTGTCAGCTGTGTTACAATGTGTTTCTATATTTTTAAAAGTAAAGTTTTTTAAAATAACTAAGTTTTTTATACTGATAATTCAATTATTTAATTAGTTGATTACTAAATTTGTCAATTAACATGTCATGTGACTGTCTTGATTTAATGCTTATTTAAAGCTGGTATTGCATTGTATTTTTATCTTGATAAAGCCTGGTATTAACCAGGCGAAAGCACTTGAGTTACTACAACTTGTTTTTCGGAAGGTTAATAAATGTTTTCATCTTTTGGTGGTCTTGCTCTTTTTGCCTGTGGAGCTTCTTTTGTTTTCCTTGGCTTTTTGTCTGTCTTGGTATTTCAGTGCCTGGAATAATTATAAGGATGTTTGTCAGGGAGATGCTGTTTCCTTTCCTTAAGGGCAGCAATTTCTAAGACACAATCTAGTATGCGGTAAATGACAGTAAGCAGCTGTAATGTAAATCTGATCTTGTTTTATGAGTGGATCTTGGGAGAACTTGAGAAACTAAAGAGGAAATTATTGTTAGAAAATATCTGCTTTGATTTTACAAGGTCTTTGACTTAGTTCATGAAGGTGGCTGTTTGGAAAACTACATCAGTTCATGGTATGAGCAAGGTTGAGGAATTGGATTGCTGCATGACTGAAGGATTGAAGGAAAGTGATGTGGTAAGATGGACAACTTCAGAAATAAGTGTATTGCCTAGGTGAGCAGGCAGGGATCAGTCCTGGGTTCAAACCTCTTACCGTGTTTCTTTGTTTAAGGTATACATGAGAGGAAAAAAAGAATAGGATCTCCATTGTCAATGTTTACAAAAAAGGTAGGTACAGTGGTATAGGATGGGAAAGACTCTAAGGAAGGATTTAGAAAATGGATAAAATAGGCAGAAAGGTGATAGATAAGGTTCACTGTGATCAGCTGCAATGCTGGTAGGTTGATTTAATTGGGGAAGTGGACCTGATAACTGATTTGAGGTATTGATCATGTCTGGAATAGGTCATCATAGCAGAGTGAGAGGGCAGTGGCAACAGCAAACAGAATGCTAGAGTATATTTTCAAATTAATAGACCTCAGAAGCAAAAAGGTAATGTTTCTGTTGTTTCAGTCTTTCCATATTCTGTAAACCTCTGAGGAATTTCTATTATGAAACTCATTCATTCATTCATTCATTCATTCATTCATTCATTCATTCATTCAGCCACTCAGTCTCTGATTACCAGCTTAATCTAGTATAAGTTCACTGGAGAACTGGAGGAGATTATAGCTGGTGCAAGGTATAGAAATTCATATTGACTGGGGACCAACTTATTTGCACACACCAACACACATACACACACACACACACACACACACACACACACACACACACACACACACACACACACACACACACACACACACACACACACACACACACACGCACACACACACACACACACACACGCACGCACGCACACACCATCACTCTCACATGGCACACACATCTGCAGATAGTTTGCTAGACTGAAACTCCACCTACAGCATATCTTTGACATTTAAGTGGAAATGAGACCACCAGCAAAAACGCACATGGGCATAGGAAAGATATGCAAACTCTTCACAGAAGTAACTCCAGCTGAGAACCAAACTGGAGAACCATGAAATGTTAAACACTGGATCGCTAAGCACACATAACTACAACAAATTTACTTTTCTGCATTGTAATATTCAACATTTTCTTAACGTCATACTGGAATATACAATAACTAACTTTCATTAGTACTCTGTTGCTGGAAAACACCAAGAAAGAAAATATTTTCTTTTTAAACTATTAATAATACCAAGGAACACTAAAAGTTCTTTTGTGTCATTCAAATTAATTTGCATACAAAGTTTAGAAAAGAGATCCAGATTAGGTTCTTTGATGACATTATCTCCAAATACTCTGTATCTTATAGAATATAACAGCAAATGAATGAATATTTACTCTTAGCTAAGATTCCTTACAGAAAATATTCGTGTCAAGTAATTCACCAGTATTATTTGTGCAACTTGACAATAATTGAAAGCATTTGTGGTATCAGATATTGACTTGGGTTAGAGCTGTATTACAACAGTAGCTGTTAAAGATATGTTGTCCCGGTCCCCTACAATAAACACATCACACCAAATGACATTTGATGACCTTTATTAAATTTCCATAACATAGCTTTGATCACCAAATTCATTAATTACAGCTATTCATAATATAATTGATTCTAAACACAGCATAACATCCTTGTAATGTTAATCAGGACAGTGTACCTACTCACCCTGCCCCAGTAAGCAGCGTCCATATCTCTGCTCGCTTACTGTACTCATGAAGCACCATCCTTGTAATGTTAATCAGGGCAGCGCACTTATTCACCCTCCCCAATAAGCAGGGTTCATACTTCTGCTTGATTACTTTACTTATGAAGCAGCATCCCATCTCACTTCATACATCATTCATAGAATCACCTTCCACCAAATAAGCAGTATCCTTACCTCCGCTTGCTTATCTGTTCAGCAAGCTTCCTCTAACTACTCATTTTCCTTTCCCCAGATCCTTGAAATGCACATCCAGACACCAGAGCGGGGACAGAAGAGGGAAAGCCTATCCCTCTTCTCCGCCTACCCCAACTGATAAATAACCCTACTGCCCCCCAACCCACCAAAGAAAAGAGGGAAGCTGGGTGGGTAGCAAGTTCACAGCAAAATGTGATTGCTTAACACAACTACACTAGACTAAACTTCTTAAGCCCCTCCCCATCATTATCTCATTTCCTCCCAACTATCCCTACCTCCACTTAACCCTTTCACCTCCGCAACCCACTTAACTCCCCCTAATATCAACCTACCCCCCCCCCCATGACGAGGTCCCAGGACAACTTGGTTTGATGCCAAACCTCATTTGTTAAAAATAATGCACTGTTCAGTGCTTAGCTTCATAAGGCCACACACTTAATACCACACACAGGGAGGAATATGGAAAACTGGATTAAGAGTGGAAAATATAATGTCCACCACACGTAAACGATTGCTGTCATAATGTACTGAAATTAAGAATTCCTGTCCTTAATTCTACTTACCATTTGCCTTTCACTTTCTTCTTTTGCTATCAATGTATCTTTAGCCTGTAGTGATGCAGCTTTGCGCTTGCAATGACAGCATCGGGTTCTGACAAATGCTTCTAGTAGGAATGCAATATTTGCTAGAAGTGGATGCTGATTCTCGGTCAGATTTTTTTTAATTCAGATGTCTCCTAGTGAGCAGGCTTGCATTTTTGAGCAATGGTATTAAGACTGCAGTCTGGATGTATAAAGGGCAGAAATTTGTATTTTCCCTTCATTTCTTTTTGTTGCATGAAGTAAAAGGTTGATTTCCAAGCTTTGCAGTCTCATGGTATCATTGAGTTGCTTATGTCTTCTTTTTCAGCAACCCTAATGACACAAAGAAAAAAAATCAGCTTTTTTCTTCAAAGTTTTAAGTGTAGTTCCTGATTTGTATTAGGATACTTAAAGTTCCCTAATCAAATCATTAGGTGTTCATGCGGACATCAAATCCCTCTTAAAGATATTCATTTTCAGTATATTTTATCTGGATGAAGGTATAATCCAAAACGTTATCCTTACTGTACCTCATTTAATTAATTAAAATAAAAAACTTTAACAAGTAGGGCTGAAAATTCATAGCACTTACCCAGAATAAAAACATGTAAGATACTACATTGTAATGACATATAAATCTGTAAAAAAGCATACAATCAAAGAAAAAATAGAGAGTTATCCCAAAGAATGAAAAAAAGAAGAAATTTGAATCAATGGAGCCAGTAGAGTCTTTTGAAAAGCACGCAACTAGTACTCCTGATTTTGAAGGGCATCACTTTCCTGTTTGATGCTGCAATTCATGTTGAATCTAAGTCTGCGTGGTGATTCCTGATCACGTTTTGCCTACATTAGGGAGACTAGTCACATTACATTAAGGGATACAAGGGAGTTTTAGCATCTGATATCACCTTTGAAAATAATAAAAACATAATTACAGGTTTACATTTTGGCTGAAGAACCACAATAAACTGAGAAAATAAGTTTCCCTTTCATCCATTGCACATCCCCCAGTTGTATGGCTGGCACCAAAATGGGAGTTTAGGAGTATTCTTTGTCTCACCTGGGCACATGCTGTGATGTAAATCCAGAGCAGGAGAGAAGTCACCCCGACTACGAAATCTGGTTATAGAAATAATGATGTACTTATCAGACAAAATTTATATATATATATATATATATATATATATATATATATGTATATATATATAGCGCAGAAGACCGGCAGAATATCGATAATGCAGAAGACGGCTGTGAGTAAGTGTGGAGATATGCGGTCTGTGTGAAGGGAGGGGGTGGGTGAGGGGAGTGTGGTGAGGGTAGGGGGGTGGTTAGGGGGGGTTTTAGGTTAGTTAGTTAGGGGAGGGGTAGGTAGGGATGGTTTAGTGAGTTAGGGGTTAGGGTAAGGATAAGTGAGTTAGGGGTAGGTAGGGTTAGGGGTTAGCGGAGGAGTTAGTTAGGGATAGGGGGTTGAGTTAGTAGGGGGGAGTAGGGGTAGTGGTATGAGTAGTGACGACCTTAGGGTTAGGGTAAGGTTTAGTGTATGTGGTGTGATGTGTGGTTGTGTGTTGTGTGTGGGTTTCGCTATGTCAGGTAGAACCATATATATATATATATATCAATAGAAATTCTCAACCTTTGTTTCATTCCCAAGCCATATATATATATATATATATATATATATATATATATATATATATATATCAATAGAACTTCTCAACCTTTGTTTCATTCCCAAGCAGTATATATAAAATGAGAAAACCATATGCAGTTAAGGGTTAAGGGAGGGAAGTTACCTAAAAGTGACCTTTTTGGCTGAGGCAGAAAATAACTATATAACTGAAGGTTGACTTCACATGAAACAGAATATTTTATGCACTGTACCAGACACACCTTGGTTCTTGTTTCTAGATAAGGACTGCACCAGCAGCAGCAGTCATGGAGGGTTCCATGCTTGGAAGCTACTTTATACTTATTTTCTTTTGGAAAACTGCAATATTACATTATTGTCACTTTCTGATTATTTGAAGCACACAAAAGAAAATGAGAACTGAACCACAGAATGGAGACTTTAAGAATTTAGGATCAAGAAAGGAGGCATGAACTTATACAGAAGTGAGCATGTATGTGACCATCATTGCTACCAGACAAACTGACTCTCCAATGCAGAATGACTGCGAATAATAATAATAATAATAATAATAATAATAATAATAATAATAATAATAATATATTACAACCCAGCATGCAGTTGCAGTTATTAGGATGTAGCCCAGTCAAGGGCAATTTTAATCATGTTATGTTGAGAAAGTTAAATAATCCTGTGCTTGCAAATTAGATGGAAATAAAACATTTTTTGTATTTACCTTTATAGATGACTGTGACATTCCTTTTTGTTTATTCCTGAATTAAATCATCCCTCTCAAATTTACTATGTCATGAGATGACATCACAAATCCCAATAGTCATTTTCCATATTCAGGGTCCAGTACATACTAGTTTGTCATGCTTTACCTGCCACTTGACTATCATCACAGCTGATGCACCCACCATCCACTTTGAAAACATTGTCTTGGTTTCCTTGTAGCATTTTTCAGGTTGAAACTTATTACACTCCATTGGTCATATACCCACCAGCTGCTCAACAGTGAATATGATACTTGGATCTGAATCAGGGTGGTTCCCAGTATTCTTCTTGCTGGTGATGTTCTCATGTTCTTTGCATAAACCGTTTTAAGAACCAAACTTTTTTGGATCATTTTTTGCCTATCTCCTCCTTTTAGACCAATTTGCCAAGTTTGACACTACAAACCACAAAAAGCTCCAGACAACATAACTCTTTAAGGATTGCAGAGGAAAGCAAATCATTGCTTCTCAATATGATAATGTTCTCAGAAGTGCTTAGAAACTCTTTCCTGTATATATATATATATATATATATATATATATATATATATATATATATATATATATATATATATCTTGGTCTGACAGTGACTATGAAGAACATTTTTTTCCCCTGACAGCTGTAAAAAGCCTCCTTTTTACATACAACTAGATACTCATCTCTGTGATAACAGATTGTAACTCATTGTTTCACTTTTCTTTTTAGTGGCTGCAATGGAAGACAAAATTTACATTTAAAGAAAATGACTACTTTCGTCTGTCTGATGCAAACATTTGTACACAAAAATACAACCAACTTCAGCATAAAAGTTACCCACTCCCACAGCAGTAATCGACAAGAACAAATGCCTGCTTTAGAGCAGTTATATAGAAGGCAATCAAAACAGTCACTTTTAACATGTGAATATCCATCGACGTTTTATGTTTTTAGCATAGTTTTGGCAGTGGCTCTTAATATCAATGCATTCACAGTTATGCAGCTAGTCTCTTAAAGTTTACACAATTTACATCTGAATCCAGTGTAGAGTGGTTATTTACTAAGAAAAAAAATTGTGGTGCTTGATCAGCTTGGTTGATGTTTAACTTCAGAATGTCAGCCAAGCAACGTAGAAAGGAGGCTACTTTTAAATGACTTGATGACTGGAAGTTTGCCTGGCAAAGATTTTTAGATGGTAAGCAAAGTTTCCTCAAACTAATAGCACAGAGAGCTGCGTTCACTACACTTGTCACTTAACTGTAAAAAAGTCACTTCTTCTTGGGAAAAGGAAAGTGATGCCTAAAAAAATGATGCCCTTTCATTGATTCTGTTGCATATAGTCAGTCTTCAGTAGACGTGGTGTGCATTTGACCTTAGGTTTCCTCAATCCAGTTGGCAGTACACTATCGTACAGACCAGTACATACCCAGTTTTTAGCAGACTGGTCAACAACCAACCTAAGATTTTCCCTAATCCAGTTATCAGCAGCCTATCTTACACACATGGGGCCATGAGCATCCTTTATTAATTAATTCTATAGTGTTTTTGCTGTATTTTTTCAGACTGTGCTCTAGTGAAATCAGGCATCCTCCAAGGCAAGCTCCATGATGATCTTATTCTGAAAGAGTCCAGCACTTTGGTCGCCCATGGTGTAGTCCACACTTGGACAGTATCCCATTTTTGGGAAAACTGTACATGCACATGGCACTGGCATCTCCCATTCCTTATTGTAATTTACACAGATTTGTATCTGCCATGCATCCTTAAGTGGGACAGGGTCAGGTGAATATCTGTTACACTCCTGCTCACAGTGGATCTTTCATTTTAAGCCCAATCCCCCTGTGATATGCTGGGTTGACTTAAGAGGGCGTGTAATAACACCATAAGGGGAATGACCCATCTGTGTGGTGATATGCCCACCCTTTTCCTCACCTACCTCCTGAAGCACAAATTCTCAGAATGGGCTTGGTATCCCACTGGGGGACATAATCTGAGCCAGTACCCATACATTTTCCACATTCTTTCACTGGAAGAGTCAAACGCATGGGTAGGATAGTGTGAAGGGGACAGTAACCTTAGTCACATGTTATCAAAGGGTACAACTGGCAGTACTGGCTTTCTGTTTCTGAATGCTGATACTGCATCTGTGGTCATGGCTGAAGTGCTTCACTGATCCTTGTATATCAGCATTCAGAAATTAAAGTGAAAATTGAATTGGCAGTCAGAGAGGAAGCACAAGTGCTCATCACTCCATGTTGTTTGTGGTATTTCACCTTAACAAGCCATTTATAGCATGGTCCTCAACTCAAGACAGGACCTTTTTATTTTGTTTATTTTATTCTTCAGTTTAGAGTTGAGGCATGCTAGATCAGGAACTGCACCGGGTGCTGGTCATGCTAGCTACAATTATGGAAAGGCTATGCAAGGACTCCCTTGTCACTACTGTCCCACCCCACAGCAGCACCAACAAACACCAGTGCTGCTAGACAAACTGATGTTATCTGAATCATATACAGGGCTTTGCCAATCTAGGCCATCAGAGCTGGGTAATACTAATTCTGTAGTCTGCAAGTTTCCATGTCATTAATTTCACATTTCTAAGATTACTGCCATAATCGCCATTTGTTTCACATGTGAAAATGTGAGCATAGATTATAACCATAATGCCACTTTACCTTGATTCATTATATTTACTTTACTCTTGAGAATCAGCATGCAGCCATTAAGCAAGGAATGGAGTTTACTTTTAGATTTCAGCTTATCTAAATTCTGTAATCATATTGATTCTCTAGTTTAACTTTTGCCAGCTGTTCCTAAACTGTATCTCTTCTTAGCTTCTGATTTTATATGTATCCCCTAAGAAGGATACCTTGGATGTCATAGATCTCTTATAAAATATGAAATAGGTCCTCTTTTCCTTGTCAGCATCTAGCAGATGTAAAGAGATGGCCTTGACAATGCTAACCCTTAGTGGACAGATTTCTGTGTGTCTTATTAGCAACTACCCATGAGCCTTCCCCCATCTGGCATCATCTGCATTTTACATGTTCTTTGTTTGGACCTAATATTACAACAGTAATATGCAGTAATGCCTTAAGATGTACTAGAGATATCTTACTCTTTTGTTGTCATAGTATACTGTCTCATTTTACCCATTTCTTGGTCATTCTTTACCCATTCTTGCCTTTCTTTAATGGACAGTTTTAATATTCGGGTTTATAGCATGATGATTTTATTGAGCACTAAAAACCAAAAGCAGTAAATGTTAAACACATGGAACAGCAATTTTTTCCCAGGGAAAAAAATCACTGCTTCACCAAAAAACCAAAAAAACCCCCCAAAAAATAAACAAAAAAAAAGAAACAAATCCAAACACAAAATAACATGTTTTGGGGCTTCACCCCTACACATCCCGATGTGGGGGGCTGTGCCCCCCACACACCCTACTTAAATATGCCAACTCTGAGATCACACCACAGTGGAGGAAATGGCAAAGTCCAGAAAACAGCCCAGCGATTTTTTTCCCAGGGAAAAAAATTGCTGTTCCGTGTGATCGGCATTCAATGCTTTCGACTTTTAGTGTTTGATAAAAGAGCGTTTGGTCTTTTTATTGTTTAACATCATAATATAGACCCTTAATATTCTTATCTGTGACCCTCACTCTGCAAGGATCTATGAGACAGGTAAAAGTCACCTTAGCTACAACAGTGTTTTGCTAAAAATAGCCATTGTCATATTGCATATAGATGAATATGTAAGGTGAATTCCTGCTCACCTGCTAATTGCTGTGATAAGCACAGATACCTATGAGTAGATGACACTGTCAGAAATTTAAAGCTGCCTTATTTTATATGAAGTTCAATACATGCAAGTCATCAAAAAGGAAAAGAGGTCCCTTCTATCCCAAGCTGAGAGTGATGTTATAACAGGGGCAGTGGAATGGAGGATACCACAGTGGTAAGTTATTTTCTTGTCCACTGAAACTCTATTCTGCAGTAATATGGGGACTGATTGTTTCTACATCACAGGGCTTTAAAGAGTATTCAACACTGTCAACAACTCTCTATGTATTGGTTAGTTGGTAAGTAGTTTCTTGCTGTATTTTCTGATTATCTCAATGGAAGGTTGGAACCGGCTTCTTTTATCATGCCCCATCCAAAATAGTAATTATTTGTTCACAAGTCCCTTAAAGCCAATTTTTATTATTATTATTATTATTATTATTATTTTATGATCTTTCTATTAATGTATTGGGGCTTATATAACCTGACAGAGAAAAAACAAACTGTACTCCTCATTGCAGCATACAATGGTTTGCTCACATCACGTTCCATGAAGAATTTTTTTTGGATTTAGGTCTTATTCACTCAGAAAAGGTTATTTATCAGCTCAAGCAAGACTTGATTTGTGTTACTTGGTATCTTTTAAAACAGCCATCTGCTTTCCCTTAAACTGCAGGTTGCCTATAACACGGTATGTATACCAGTTTCTTGCTTTATACCAAAGGAATGTGACTTAGTCGATGTTTATCGTTCTGCTTTTACAAAGTTGGCCTTTGCTAAGACCATTTAATAGTTAATGACCTCATTAACATGACATTTCAAGTATTATTACATTTTAAGGGTGTTTGGGATTATAGACAAGTTTGAGAGACAATTCATAAACTGGAAAAAATGTAGGTGATAATCCTGGATATTTTTTCTTGTCTTTTCAATGCATGTCTATTATTTTATTTATTTATTTTTTTGCATCTAATGGCTTCTTACTCATCATTCATTATCTTGTAATATGTTGTTATCATTGTCTATGATGTTATATGTGAAAATATAATAAAAGTCATTTTAAGAATAATAGGTGTTGATACTACATAATTAATAATTACTTCAGGTTAGAGTTTTAGAGAAGTCATTAAATCATACTTGTCATTTTAAGTGCATCTATAAAAAAAGTTACTAACAGTTTTGCAAATAGGTAACCACATGGCTAGAATTTATAAGTGTTTCAATCCTAAAGTCATATGCATATTAAATTAATTAATTTGATATGCAAAGGGATTCATGAAGCTTGTGCCATGCGCCGGAGTAGCATCGGTGATCTAGCGCAAAATATGACCGTCAAGCGATTCAGGTAAGAGCTGTTTCCACGTGCACTACCAGCATATGCCAGAGCTGCACAGCTCCTGTCGCATGTATGCTAATTACCCCATGCACAGCAGTGTAGCGTGCAAATGAAGGTATATAGTGATTCATGAAGTTGGGAAGGTGTAGCGTAAGCATGTAGAAATGTAAACCAAAAAAAAATGGTTTACATGTTGTCAAACATAAAATTGGAGCCATGAAAGTGGACCAAACGTACGTATTATAATGCTAATATATGCCAATGGCTAAATATATAGCCAATGGCATAAAACAACATACACAACATATAAAAAATAACATTTAATTTCATGGCCACACCAACGCAAAGTAAAACCGCAGTGCTTCGGTGCGCAAACGGGATCATAATGAAAATATATTTAGATGTCATAAAACTGTAATGTAACGCAATTCATGATATCCCCATAATAGTCAATGGCATGCATGCTACACCACAACCATGGTGCAAGGGTTGCTAAGGGTCTGTGACAGTATTCCGTGTGGCAGCTAGGAATTAGCAGTCAATGCCATGCAAATGAGTCAAGTAATACTGAATCGCAAACGTCCCACATAAGGATGTGCCACACAGCATAGCATTACAACACTGCGGAGTGGCCTGGAAGTAAACATGACATCAAGAGAGGGGCGCACCACCGTATCTGTAAGCACATTGGATCATTGCTAATCCATGTTGGGTGTTGCTAAGCAAAGCCGCAGGATAGGGGTGTAGAAGTAGCCATAGCTCTGCTTAGCTGAGAGCACACAAGGTAACCAAAAGTTCATGTGAATGTGGATGAAAATGCACACAAAACCCGGTAAATGGATGTGTGCAGCGTGCACACAGCAGAAACAGGAAGGATATGGGAAGACAATAAGGAAATGCTGCAGCATGGTAATTGGAATACAAATGAGTAATTAACACCTAGAAACTTACAGTGGGCCATAGACAACAGCTAACAAAGCTGCTAGCAGCTACCTGCAGAACAGGAAAGGGGAGGTGCCGTACAGCAAAAAAAAGAGGACTGTCACAGCAGAACAAAGCAAACTTGCTATAGATCAGCTACATAACACATTTCCCAACACAATCCTGGGTTGTGGAAGCACAAAACAAGAAAGGCAGCAGCTGGATGCATGCCTGACAATGGGAGGTGAATCGGGTTGAAAATATAAGTAAAGGGCAATAGATGAATCATGGCAGACAAGGGTAAGTCAACACCAAAGGCCCCACAATAGCAGTACCTGCTGTAAAACCAATAATTAAGATACCCTGCAGCTGGAATAGCACAAACACACCAAATTACACAAGCATCATCCATTGCACAAGAGTATAAGGTGTGAAAGCCCCACACACACACTTGTGTATTCCCAGACACTCTGCACCATTGGTGTATACAGACAGGGAACTTTTAATATGTATATGTTAGGGGCTGCCATAGCTTTGATTCACCAGCATGTGTTGGAGACTGATGGTGGTGTGGAGGATGATGCTAACACCCATCTCAGGTACTGGAGGAGGAGATGAGTGTTCAGACCCAGGGTAACCTACCAGGGGATACATGATCTGGATATAGTAGAGCATTACAGGGTGGACAGGGACATCATACATCAACTTGTTGAGCTGTGCCGGTCATGCCTCAGAGCCAGAAGTAACAGAGGGGAACCCATCCCAGTGGACATGAAGGTATGTGTAAGCTTGAGAATACTAGCCACAAGTACCTTCCAAAGGCCAGCCGGGGATATCATGGGGATCTCACAGGCATCAGCATCCAGGGTACTCCACCAGTTCCTGGAGTCCTGGATGCCATGTTACCACATGCCAATGAGCACATACACTTCCACCGAACATAGGAAGAGTTGGCCAGCAATATGCGTCTCTTCCACCATGTGGCAGACTACCCGGAGGTACTGGGAGCAATAGACTGCACGGACATACACATCAAGTCACCATCCGGTGAGCAGGGTAGGCGCTACATAAACCGCAAGGGATTCCCCTCCATCAACTGCCAGGTCATGTGCAATGTCCAGGGCATTATCCTGGATGTTTGTGCTGGCAGTCCTGGAAGCTATCACGACTCCCACATCTGGCATGCCTCACAGCTGTATCAGGTATTTGCCAGGAGGGACATCCCATATGGCCACCTGGTGGGGGATGCTGGCTATGCACTGGAACCGTGGATGATGACACCCATCAGAAATGCACACACAGCCACGCAAGAACACCATAATGAGGCACACGCAGAAACCAGAATCATCATAGACCACATGTTTGGGATGCTGAAATCACGGTTCCGTTGCTTGGACATATCTGGTGGAGCCTTGCAGTACTCTTCAGCAACTTGTGTCCACATCTTCATAGTATGTGCCATGCTACACAATATGATCCTGCGGAAACAGCTGCAGCAGGGACAGAAGGGTGAAGGCCCTCACAGCCCACCACCATTGGCAAGGGACCCACAGGCACAGGGGGGACTCAGACCACGAACACCCTGTGCTAGCCCCAGTAGGCAGACGGAGGTGTGCCCAGTATGCCCATGCCTTGGCAAAGAGGGAACGTATAGCACACACACAGACAGTGTAGGCACTCATGGACTGACACCCTTCTCCATCTGCACACACAACAAACATGGATGGCACACACACATGACTACCTGTAAGTTGTCATGTATAGGTGGCTACTGTTTGCATCCTACATAGGTAGCCCTCAGCTATTGTACACACAACCGCCATTGGCACACGGTAAGTCAATACCTGAACAGAATATTAAGCTGTCAGCATGTGTCCATACTGTATGTACAGGTTCATAGATACATAGGTAGGCACATGCCCAGCCGCCGAGGCCACTCATAAGCATAGGAAAATGTGTCTGCTGTCGCCACTCCATCGATCAACTAACTGTCCCTCTGTGGAGTAGAGCAACTTGCAGGATCCCTGTGGTGTAGCTACTGTTCACCACCCACTCTGCAAGGATCCCGTGGAGTGTCAGTGAGGGGTTTTTGTATAATGTAATCAGGGATGTACTACCAAATATTGGGGAGTATCCTTAACAGGAATCTTCACAGATGTGTACATGTTACATAATATACCTTAAACACAGCTTGCATATATAGGTAGTTCTCCACGGAATAATAAACATGTGGAACACACAACTACTGAAATGTGCATTCATCACCCTTGCACTACCAGTGCCTGCTCTGAGAGGTAAGATATGACTGCCAGGATTAGAACAATGTACACATTCATCACAATAACATACCACTAAGCTACCTGAGATGCACCAATGGCAGTCGTGTATACTGACAGGATAAAACACAAAAGGTAAGAATGTGTTGAAATAGGACAAACCGGCATGTACACAATGAAAGGTGTATGTTTTATATATATATATATATATATATATATATATATATATATATATATATATATATATATATATATATATATATATATATATATATACACACACATACATCACCATATATAGAGAGAAAGAGAAAGGGAGAGAGAGAGAGAGAGAGAGATATGTTGTTATATGGGGATATACATATATATGTAGATATATAGATAGGTTAACAACATCTACATAACCATGGAGGTACATATAAATGGGATACCTACCACATACCGACTGCTTCACATACCGACACAGGTAATCCAGAGGTTTAAGGTCCGAAAGAACACAGTACTGAAACACCAGATGTATGAGATGCAATCTGACAATGTTAGTGGACAGTTAGTCAGTGCTTCTGGTGTTGCGGTTTGGGTAGGTTACTGTGTGTACGTGTGTTTGTTAGGGCTGTAGAGTGTGTAAGTGTGTATTCTGTGTGTGGTGTGTGTTCTTGGGGGACTGTAATGTGTGGTTGTGGGTTAGCTTTGTGCATCTGCTTGAGCGACCTAGGATGTAGAATATTAAAGTAGGGGGTGGTGTGTGGGGCACAGACACCTACATGGGGTGTGTATGTGGGCTTGGCCACCTGCTCATATGTAGTGTAGGATGGTTTGTTTGGATGTGTTGGGTAGCAGTGTGTCTGCATCTGCATGTGTGTGTTCCATGTTCGTGTTACCTTCACGAGTTACTGTCAATGTCGGTAATGTGGGGTATGGGAGTCTGTTCCTGGGACTGTGTGCATCAGAACACAGTGGTTTCAGGATTCCGTAGGTCTCCTGTATACAGCGGTTGAAGTGTTCACATATGTGTATAACATAGACCATAGCAATCACACATTCCACCACTACCAACCTTTATGAACAAAGGATACGGAGAGTATATGCCTATACACCATTACAAATATGTGCTATGGACATGAGCCAGTGATAGTGTTACCACCTGTTCCACTTTGCGAGGGACACTCCCTCTTTGGGCAGTTGTGTCCTGATCAAATATATTAAACATGGCAAATGTCCTGGGATTGTAGGACATAATTATGTCCCATATGTACTGTAATAGTTGCATACAATAGTTATTTCTGTATCTAAAGTACCTACATGGTACAGGAAACAGCATAAGCTACTAAACTGCTACAAGAATAAGCTTATAATTAGGCAAGAAAGGAAAGTTCTATCCCTTGTACTGACCGTGGGTTTGTGTCGGCCTGTAAAATCAGATGTGTGTCCCGAAAAGGACCCACTATGGACATATGTAAAGGTGGCAACCCTAGCCAAAGAGGGTCAGTCACCAACACAACTACGTTGACTGCAAATACCTATGACAGAAATACACAACTATCATGTAGCAACACGTTATTGCATTCAGATATATTACCGAAGGGATTCAAGGACTAACATCACTTGCATGGTATACAGGAACCACAAAACAGTGCCTTAATGAATCAGCCTGCAAATACCATTGTATTAGTCCCCAAAGGATAGGTGTTCAAATAGTGAAGGAACCCTCACGCACATAGCGATTATGTTTAAAGCAGTTCCTACACACCTACATTTGCTAAGCACACCCACCAACATCACCCTCCTACCCAAACATATTACAATACAAACTGTAATAACATCACAAATCATTCACACACTGTACGACATCTGCAGAAGCCTTAACATTCCTTGTCAGTGACACACTAACATGGCCCTATGTGAAATAGCGGCTGTTATACAATGGAACAGCTGCTGATGTAATAGGGTTTGTTTGCACTAATCCCGTTTCAGAGGGTTGTGCGTACACCGGGATGTGTTAGCAATTAGTGAGTAACAGTTCAGTATGCTACACTTGTACACCAAATCAAGGATGTCTGGTGAGCACACTGTACACCACATAACAGTTCACGCATAGCCATACGGCCTTGAGCTGGCCAGACATCCTTGCCAGACTTAAACATCTGCAGAAGTATCAGGTACAAGCAAACCCTGCATAAGTAGCACTGTTCCGAAATATAATAGCTGTACTCACATGTAGAACTAAATCATCTAGCCATTACACACAGTCCACGGGAGTCATGAAGCTAATATATCTCTGTGTGTCTCCATATAGCTGTTGAAATATATCGTAATAACACATCTAGGCAGTCTCCCTCGAAAGTAAGGCAAACGGACAATGCCCAAAAGGAGTACTCACTTATACACCACTGTTGCCATGGTAATGGCTAATGGAGTAGCTGCACAGCTGATGTGCATCCAATTAAGTACTTTGGAACATGTTACCGATATGTAACTAGAAAAGGATGTGTTATCACACATTCACTCCATCCATATATACCAGCATAACATTACAAAGAACATTGAAACACAAACTGAAAAGGGCTGAATCAACTGTTAATGATACCTCAGGTTACTAATATGGTATGTAGAACAGTCAGTATGTCTGTGTATGTAGTACTATTCTGTAGTATTTAAAGTGCATGAATCCATATAGTGGAAACAGTTATCTTGTAGTGATGTATTGTTGAGCATAGAAACGCTTGTAGTATTTGTGTGTACTGCTGTAGGTCACAAGGCAAACACCACATACACCTTCAAGGGATGCTATATAAGGGCTTTGAACAGAAATACTCCTCACCAGCTGACGTCAGTGGCAGGGCTGTTCCAACAAGTATGTGCTGTAACAGGGGATAGTATATGTTGATATATTGTAACTGTAGCCATATGTATGGGTGTAATACAGAGAATAACATGTAGAAGATTGGGCCACTGTGCAAGTATGTTTTGCATTGTGGGATATTGTGCCAATAACTATGTAATGTACAGTATTGTAGGCAGATATGTATTACAAGCTACATAGCATTACTGTAATGGTAGGCAAACATTAGTTATGTCAATTGGCATTTACAATACACAATAACAGGATACATATGTCTTTTAGTGAGCAGACAGTTTATCAGCATGATAGCAAAGTAAAATGGAAGAGCTATTTAACTATCCATGCACATAAGACATGTAATATGTGCAAAGGTAGGTACTAGGCTGTCTTACCAAGGGTATCTGTAAGTCTAGCTAGCGTGTGTTGTCTTTCACCACCCCCATAGGTTGGTTCCCTGTGCCTCTGAATGGCAGAGCCAATAGTTCCCTGTGCCTCTGTCCAGCAGAGCCACTGCAGTGATCCCTGGATACATATCTGTCTCCCATCCACATGTCAAGGTTTCCCTTGAAGAGTGCTCATGAGGGGCCCTGCCTGATGTACATTGGAATCACGTTTCAAAGCATAGGGAGTATCCGGGTCAGGAATCTATCCGTTCAGCATGTCCTACTCATCGTTATGGTTAGGTGTAGATCCCTAGAGCATGTGGCTCTTAGGGGCTTCTGTTTAGGTGGAGCATATCTAGCAATACAGGGTTGGACATGGGCCTTGTATGTCAAGCAGAGATCACCTGTGAGTATGCAGTATGCAACTGAGTACAGCTGGAGTTTCTTAGGTTGGGCTGCATAGGTCATCTGTTTGAGGTCAGTAATCCTCTTGGAGTGGTCTTCCAAGCTGTTGCAGTTGTCTTGTAAGGTATATCCCAAATGGGGTGTTGCATCCTTTAGTGGGTCTGATATTACATGTGTAGAGTCACAATGGCCCCTCTGATCTGGATGCGAACCCATTAGAGATTAGGGGGGCCATGCAGAAGGATATTCTAACCACCTTGTCATTATGGGTATCGAAGGAGAGATTGCTATCTACTGGTGTTTCCAGAACCCGTATTACCTTTTTTGTATGTAGGGGACTAGCACCTATGTGGTAGTCCACGGGTAATTAGTTATATCCAAAGGGGATGACTATGCACTTTTAGGCATTCAGCTTGATGCCATGATATTAACACCAGGGATCTGCCTCAGTGTGACCCTTCCAGAGGGTGTCTATAACAGCTGGGGAAACAATTATGTCCCCTAGTTTGGAGTCGTCTGTAAACCTTTTCAGCCAAAGCCCTCCTGTGCTTGTCTGTACATCAGGGAAGTATATACCGAACATGAGGGGTCTTAGGACTGAGCCCTGGGGGATGACAGTTGTAACTGGTATACAGTCGGACCTAGGGTATGCAACTCCCACTGTTTGTGTTCTGTCTGTGAGCCACATTGCAAACCATCACATGATGTAGATGTTAATGTTCAGGCGGATGGGTATGTTGATAATACCAGAAGGCAGAATGGTGTTTAAAGCCTATGAGAGATCTAGGTAGGCTGTGTGGACCTCCTTACTCTCATCTAATGCCTTGGTAACTGTCTCTAAAAAGTCCACCAGGATTAGGAGGCATGGTCTGGCCTTAACAATGCCAAACAGGGAGGGGTCAAAGGTTGGGAGGTACCCAATGTCTCTGTGACAGTGATCCATGATGTGCAGCATAGCCTTGCAGACCAGGCTAGTCAGGCCTATAGGGAAATAGGTCCCATGGTCCACTGTGGCGCCACCTTTGTGGAGTGGGATAACTGTTGCTGTGCGTCATTCATGGGGCACTATGCCCGATGTGAGGCTATTATTGAAAATGGTGCATGGGTGAGGAGACAGTACGATCTGAAGTTCATGTAAAATGCAGCCTGGGATGTTGTCCGGTCCCATAGATGCTGTGATATTGCCTTTAGAGTGTGCAGCTTTAAGAGGGATCTGCCAGGATGTTGCCAATATCAATTGTTTCTGTAATGTTTGTGCCTTTTAGCTGTAACTCAGAGCAGATCTGGTTGTTGACATTGAGGCTTTATGGTTGTTGTTGGTATTAGTTGCGTTATAGTTTTCATAGCTAGCTTTGGAGGATCTTATAAGGGATCTCACCTTCTTACTGAGGCTGGCCAGGGATCTCCTCCATGCATGGTATTTTACTCTCGTTTGCAACAGTGTCTTCCTCCTGTAGTACAATATGTTTATGGCAGGGGACCACCAGACTGGTTTAGTTAATTATGAGTATAGCATCCTGGTTCTGTTTGAGATAGCACAAGCCATGCACTCCTGTAAGTGCTCATAGAATGCATTTGTGTAGGATTCAGTAGTTGTAACAGTACTGTGTGTGTGGATGTGGATATCAACGGTGTTCAACACATGGTCTGATCGGACCAACGAGAAGTTGGCTTCACGTGTGGAGCACCAGTCACTCATGTTGGTAATGACTAGGTCTAGGATATTGTTGCCCCTGGTCAGTGTGTGGATATGTTGAGTCAGGGCATTGGTGTTTATGAATTCCAGAAACCTTTGAGCTAATGTGTTGGTACACGAGTAGTTTTCCCAGTTAATGGTGGGGTAGGTACAGTGAGGCTTATGTGATGAGTGTGGTATTGTGCGACTGTGTACCTTCTCCACATGACAGTCAGGGTCAGGCTTGGTTGGAGAGACCTTTACCTCCAGTTTAGCTAGATGAGTGCATCTCTCACAGGTTGTAGTGTTGGGTGGTAGGTAGAGAGGCTTGTCTGTGTACATGAGGCAATGTGTACATTGCCTCAAGATGTCCAGATTCATCAGATAGACAAGTGAGAACACTGGCAGTTGACTCTTGGACATGCCTGAATATAGAACTACATTCACCTAGATAAGTGAGGAAAGTGAGTACAAGAGCTACATTACTCTACGCAAGTGAGATAAGTATGTTCACCCTTACCTGTAGGTGATGTGGAAGATTGAGTGCTATAGTAATCATTAGCTTATGTACTGTTTCCAAGTCCTGAACAAGTGCTTAGCATGAATAAGCAATCCAGATAGGGTCATGGATTATATAACAACATGCCCCCCCCACCCCCAACAGGTACACAAGCATATATCCATGTATACCACAGGGCCCTTGTATCCACAACTATGCAGGTACAAGCTGCACTCAGTCTGCATGAGACTTGCCCACATCACAGGTTGTATCATACACATATGGCAAAACAAGACGCTCTCCACGTACACATCATGTAAAACATAGCTCCACGTCAGGTAGTGTATACACTGAATGGTGCACACCAACAGGTATCACAACCCACAAAGGGGGAGACACCTCTGATAATGGAAAGTACTGAAATACTACCCTGCTGAGTCAGGTCTCGAAGGCTATGAACCTTGATCACTTAAGTGATGTCAGCAGTACAGATGAAGATGACAGTATGGTTGATGTCACACTGCATATCATAACCTTGCCAGGTCATAGGACATCATCACCCATACTGTGTACCACCTACACTTGGTATACTAGATGTACATCCCTATGTCATGGAGTGTTTTGCAACAGGATTGCTGGCAGAACCAACACTACAGAAGGTGTCTGAATAATACGTGATCATCACACCAGTGGCAGCTACAATATGTCAGGGTTAATGAATTCTATTCCCCCTCATTGTAGACCATACCTCACAGACAAACAGAAGGCATCTGCCTATTGAAGTATGTGAATGACTATGACCTAGGAGCAATAGCTGACTCGCATTGTCACCCCTATGTTAATAACCCTGTACCCATGAACTGCCACCAGCGGTCATCATAATGGACACTTGTGTGTGAAGGATGCAGCTGGGCAATTGTCTTTCCTGTGATAGCTATGTCACCACACCTGTCAGGGAGTCATATGTGGCAACCCTAATAATAACAGGGTGCCATTCATGAATATAGAGCTCACTGTCCAGCCATACGGACCACTCAAGTGACCCATATCAGATCACATATTTCCTTTAAGGGGTATTGGCCATGTGCAGATGGCCAACACCAGCCTTTCCATTCCCCATCTCCACTATTTAGCATGATGCATACCCTGAATAAATCCATGTCCAACCCAGTGATGTTGGACATGCTACACATACTCGTCCTGATCTCAAACACATACTTCATGGACATTCACCTACCACATGCTGGACAGATCCTTGTCCCATACACTTGACATAGTCCTGCCATACTATGCATTCCTGTCCATCAAAGCTGCACATCACTCCCCTCTCAGACATGGTGTGATGACTGCATGGTAACGCATGGTATATGTATTATTAACCCTGTGGATCAGTAATATGGCACTGCTCCATCTTGCCCCACAGACCCGCCTGTCGGCTACTGCCAGGTAACCTTTCATCCTAGATGCATACATGGCCGATGGTATATAACCCACTAGCTCACTTTGACTGTACATGCCATAGTTGATATCCATCATGAAAAGAGACATAGAGGAGCTCTCTGACCATGTAGCCCAGGCTGGTATGACCCTGACCTTGAGTAGCATCTTGCCCTCACCAAGAATGATACCACAGTATAAAGACAAAATGATCAGTTTCAACAATTGGCTAAAGTATTGGTGTCATTCAAAGGGGATCCAGTGTCTGTCAGCCTGGGATGACATGCTCAACAAGCCACGTTGCTTCACTAGGGACGGCTTGCACCTGTCACCCTTAGGCTTTCGTATACTGGCCAAGGCTCTTGTCACCCCCATAGTGTCTTTTTTAGGCAAGGCTCAAAGGACAAACCCACCTCCATAGACAACCCAAGGATAAAAAAACTAAAGGTAATGTTACTCAATGCCAGAAGTCTAAACCTCAAGATGCATGCACTCGAGGCTCTCCTCAGTATGGAGAAAATCGATGTCTGTGCAGTAACAGAAACCTGATTCAAGGCTCCTGAGAGCACCCCAGCACTAGCAGGTTATAACTTATACAATGTGTTTTGGCCCCAAAACTTGGACCGAAGCACAAAAGGAGGGGGAGTATCTATATTCATCAAAGATACCTACACCTCCAGGTTAGCGGCACTACACGAAGCATCGGAAACCATCCATGTGCAACTAACAACGGGCAAAACTGCCTTTCAGTTTGTAGCCTGCTACAGAACACCCTCCCTATTACAGGAACCCCACTTGGCATTCCTGAGAACACTGGAGAATATGAAGGTCTCTCCAAACACTATGTTACTGGGTGACTTCAACTACCCAAACATTGACTGGGAAAACTACTCAAGCCCAAACACCCTTGCCCAATGGTTCCTTGAATTTATAAACTCTAACACAATGGAACAACTGGTCACCACTCCCACAAGAGGGAACAACATATTGGACCTGGTCATCACCAACATGGGGACTCTATTTTCCACACCAGAGGTAAACCACTCATTGGTAAGATCAGAACATAAACAAATTTCCCTGGACATCCATATCCCGTCCACACCCCCAGCCAAGGAAATCACTGTAAAGAATTTTTCAAAAGCCAACTTTGCACTTCTCAAGACTGAGGTGGAATCCTTCAAAGCCCCTGGGCCACAGGAAAATACAGCCCAATCCACAGAATCCTTTACAAATGCATTCTATGAACACCTGCAGGAGTGCATGGATCATGCTATCCCAAATAAAACCAAGATTCACTCCTCCAAAAACAGGAGACCGGTCTGGTGGACCCTGGTCATAAATAAGCTATACAACAGAAGGAGGAAGCTACTACATGACAGAGCAAAATCCCAAAAAGGGAAGGCATCTCTGATCAGTATTAGCAAGAAACTTCAATCCCTCATAAAATCATCAAAGGCCAGTTTCGAAAGAAAAATTGCCCTAGACACTAAAGATAATCACAAGGCCTTCTTTAGTTATGTCAGGAGCATGGGCAGAAACTCCCAGATATGCTCTGAATTGTTGCATAACGGTACAAAATATACCAAACCTACAGACATAGCCAACATCCTGGCAGACGGATTCAGCGCAAACTACTCCCCCCTTCCCCCCCAAAGGAGCAAATGCCTATCCCAACTGAATGTAACCTCCCTGACATCACAGATGCACAGGTGAAAGCTGCCCTCTCCAAAGCAAAAAACACAGCATCTATGGGACCGGACGGTGTCCCAGGCTGTCTTACATGAGCTCCAAGAAGAACTGAACCCTCACATTAAGTCACTGTTCAAACTTAGCCTTACTACAGGATATGTACCCAAAGAATGGCGTACAACTACAGTGGTCCCAGTCCACAAAGGTGGTGCCACAACGGACCCCAGAAACTATCGCCCCATAAGCCTGACTAGTCTGGTCTGTAAAGCTATGGAGCATATTATCATGAAACTCATAAACAAAGACATTGGGAGCCTCCAGACACTGGACCCTACCCAATTCAGCTTTGTTAAGGGCAGATCTTGCCTCTTAAACCTAGTTGATTTCTTTGAAACAGTTACCAAAGCCATAGATGAGGGCAAGGTAGTCCACACAGCCTACCTGGACCTCGCAAAAGCCTTTGACCCAATACCTCATTTGGGCATCATAAATAAGCTTACCAGCTTAAATATCAACCCCTATATCACAAGATGGGTTGCAAAATGGCTCAGAAATAGAGCACACATGGTCAGAATCGCAGGTGCCATGTCCGAATCCAAACCAGTTACAAGTGGTGTCCCACAGTGCTCAGTTCTGGGACTTCTCTTGTTCAGTATATACTTCTCTGAGGTGTAGGCTAACATGGAGGGATTATGGCTGACAAAGTTCGCAGATGACTGCAAACTGGGGGCCATAATCAAATCTCCAGCTGACACAAGCATCCTCCAAAAAGGTCTCACAGAGACGGATACTTGGTGCCAGACATACCTCTCAACCTGGAAACATCAAAAATCTGGACAAGGCCCATGAAAAATAGGTACAAATCTGTACGCTGATTAACATCTGATTTGCATATGTAATTATGTAACCCCACCCACTCCAATAGAATTGTGGGACACCAACTTTCAAAACGCAAACTGATGAACAGACAACCAAAATATGGTACCAGAGTCCCCCTGCAGCCATAATATGGCTGCAGGGGACTCTACCACTGCCATATCAATGTCCCATTACCTGGCTATTTCGCCTCATTTACCATAAACACTAAATGTATGCATACTGCTTTACTCAGCAAATGCTGGGTTCCCTACAAAACGAATGCAACAAAAAGTTCTGCAAAGACTGAGGAAAGCTACTACAAACAAGAACACAATTGCCTGGCATATGGACAAGCAGCAAATGAATTATCTGCTGGCAATTTAAACACTAATTCACTGTCCAGCCAGACAAATGTAGCAAATAATTTACAAAAGTGTGTAGCTCTTAATCACTAAAGATAAGTCACCTTTCGCACACCAAACCTTAAACCCCATGACAAGTCTGTTTCAATGTAACAGGGTACATTTTGCACTCATAACTCTATTATTTTCAGCTAATGTACTATATTCTCTTTCTGGAAACTTTTCTGCTTCAAATATGAAAATCGGCTTGCCTTGAGCTGGGCTAAACTGAATGAATGAATGAATGAATGAATAAATAAATAGTTAAACTTATAAATCATGGAGAAAGTAAAGTGAGACAATAATTAAAAGTTACAATGTGAGCTAACAGGTTTTTCAGAGTTTCTGAAATAAAAGTCTCTCACACATCTACTTAATAAAAATAAACAGCAGCAACTTGGGTGGTTCTGCTAACATGTTAATGCAAAAGCATATTAAATAACAGTTAAAGGAACAGTGAAACACAAACGATAGCATGATCATATGTGAGATACAGCCCAAATGTGAATAAAACAGACACCAATTTTAAACCAAATGCTGGAATGCTTTAGCTTTCATTCCCAAATAAATGCAACAGTTGCTTCATCAGATTGATAAAGTCTTCAGTTTTCTTCCCCAAAATTCCAAAAATAAACAGGTACACCACCAATATATGTAAAGAGAAAGAATTCTGCATATCATGTGTCACAATAAAACTGCACAAACTCAGACAGACAAATTCCCAGGGCTTGTACAACTAAAACACAAAATGAAAAAAGCAACACATTTTATAGCACTGTGAATCTAGTTCACTCACCACTATGAGCACTGAACCACCTTGGAGCAATATGCAGAGGTAAGGCATCAGCTAGCGATCCTCTTGACCCCAGGTACAAAACCCCATCCGTATGCTGGCTACCTCCCGTTTCCTGAAAACTGTTTCCATGACTGGAGGTAGAGTCTGCTGCCGAGCCACCATCTCCTCGCTCTGGATCACTGGTCCCCTGGCCCGGATACAATCCAAATGGTACACCAACTGTTGAATCTATCCCATACCTGTCACAGAGCTCACAGACCGGCTACGCAAATGCATAGTACCACCTGTCTGGTAGCGTAGTGCCCAAAATGAGAAGGGGAAGTAGGAACAGCACTATCATCTGTTGATACACCTGCAAATGGACTGGAATGGAATAAATGGAATGGGCCACAGTACTTTGCTTACCCCCCCATCCAAAAGTTCAGAGAATATGTCCTGATCCTGAACTTCACACAAAATGATGATTTGGAAGGTAGAAAATGGCAATGTCAGATAGCGTGTTACTGCCTCTGCCTGCCTACTCGGGAGTCGGTGCTGCTGTATTCCAAGTTCCCGCTCGCAGCCAGCCGGAAATAATGACGTGAGCTCCTTGAGCTCAATTCCGACTGGCTGGTAGCCCTGACGGTGCTGACGTCATCGTGCACGTGATGATGCCAGCTCCGACAGCGCGAATTTTAAAACAATTTAAAAAATGAAGCAAAAAAATCGGAAATGAAGGGGTGCCAATTGGGAATCGTGGCACCCCGTCATTTGGACCCCAAAACTCGGTAAATACCGAGTAATTCGGTATGGTTGGGAGGTCTGGTGCCAGGGCCACGGCCTCAAGCTAAATGCTAAAAAGTGCATAGTCATCCCCTTTGGGAAAAACAAGGTGCCCACAAATTACCACATAGGTGGTAATCCATTAAGTATGGAAGAAGTAATTAGAGATTTGGGGACCGACGTAGATAGCAATCTCTCCTTTGATAATCACGTTGCCAAAGTGGTTAGAAAGACCTTCTATATAGCCCACCTTATCACAAAAAGGTTCGCATCTAGATCAAGAGAGGTCATTGTGCCCCTCTACTTGTCACTCATCAGGCCCATAATTGAATACAATGCCCCTTTTGAGATGTACCTTACCCGACACCTGCAGCAACTGGAGAGACCCCAAAAGTACCTCACCAAGAGGATCATGGGCTACAAACAGATGTCCTATGCAGCTCGACTAAAGAAACTCCAGCTCTACTCAGTTGCTTACCGCCTACTCAGAGGCGATCTATGCCTGATGTACAAAGCCATGTCAAACCCAGAATTAATGGACATGCTCCACCTCAAAAAATCCAAGTCCCTTAGAGCTACATGCTCCAGAGACCTAAACCTCAGCACAAAAATAAATAGGGCATGTTGAAGGGACAGATTCATTTCCCAGAGGCTCCCCTCACTCTGGAATAGAATCCCAATTCATGTTAGACATAGCCCCTCGCTGACCCTCTTCAAGTGAAATCTGGACGCGTGGATGGGAAATTGCAAATTCACCCCTGGGATCTCTTCTGTGTCCCTGCTAGACAAAGGCACAGTAAACTAATCTTAAAAGAGTACCTTCTGTGACCTACTTTACAGAGGCACAGTAGGCTAATCTAATAGGGAGGTGGAAGCCAAATGCACTCTAGCTAGGCTTATAAATGCCCTAGGGCAGATAGCCTAGTATCTACCTATGAACCTATGAACACTGCAAATACCATCTGGCTAGCCAGTGTCCCATGTGTATCACATGTGCAACACAGGTGATACCTGGCAGGATGTTGAATCACTGTACAGTGCCATGTAGATGTATATGGCAGAACCCATACATGTAAAATCTTATGTGAGCATGTCTGCAGGGTCACAGGTCATGTCTGTTAAGGCAGTGTAAGTTCTTATATGGGACATATACACTGCATCAAAGTCGACTGCATTAATGTGGACACATCTAGCCATGTCCTGATAGGTAGGAACACCACTACAGGCAAACAGACATGCCCATATCAAGACAGCAGCCACATGGAGAATGAGCAATGTAATCAGGTGACACACACATACACATATATGGTTATAATATCCACTCAACATTGAGTGTCACATGTGTGTGACACAAACACGTCAGTATCCTGTAGGTTTGCAAATACAGCTATTTAAATTTAATTAATGTGATACACATGTATGTTCAGCCATAGCTCTGTTTGTCTCTGAGGTACCGTGACCTGTCTCCATCTTTATGTCTTCCAGGTATGCCGCGTGCAAGGCTTTCCCATTTTACATGCTTGGAGGATGAGGCCCTCATCCCATACCTACTCGATAATCATGACATCCTGTTCAGCCATGTGCCACAGGATGCACAGCAGCGGGGTGCCCTGTGGATGGAACTTCGCAGGAGGGTTAATGATGTAGGTGGCCACATCCGCACATACCAGCAGGTGCACAGACACTGTACAGACCTCATTAGACAAGCAAAACAGTGTGCAAAGGCAATCTCCAGGGAAAAAGGTGCAACAGGTGGTGGACCACTATCCCAGCCCCTACTCACATGTACTGAGGAGCTACTGGCCAACCTGGGGACACCTGCAGACCACATCCACAAGCCTTAGCCGATATTGTGGAGGTAGGTGTCTCTCAACCACTGAGCCTGGAGTTGCCTGGTAAGTCAGTACTGCCCCTATAACAATTATATTCCATATAGCTGCATGTGTCACTGTACAATATGTAATGTATCATCATATGCAAGGCATGTATACACACATGCCACATACTATAGTATGCTACTCTGTGTATGCACACATGTGCATACACCATAGTATAGTCTAATGTACTGGTGTATGTGTTATGCACATTGCTCCCTGTAGCCTTTATACAGGGGTGGATTATGCTCATACTGCTGTGTTACTCCTATTTAGGTACCTCTGGCATTCCGCTGCAATAGCAGCCCATTCCAAGTGAGAGTGTTATTATTTATCAGGAACCGTAATGCACAAATCTATCTGCCATGTGGCCATTCATAACATGTACACATAATCTATGGTCTTGTCACAATATACAGGTCAGACCTGCAATGCATCACAATGACTATCCATGTGCCACACTTGCAAACTATGTGAATCATCTCACCAACATGAATCCTCACAAACTTTATTGCCAGATGTGTTAACAACTGTGTATACAATGGTGGAGGTGCTGTTCACTTTAGGAATGTACAACAGATCTGATCTACACATGTGGTGAATACAATCAGTACTACACAGTGAGCTGGAGTATGGCCAGCACACAGGTTTCACTGGTGTGGATCATTGCCCTGCTATAAATGTCACACAATGTGATGTGCTATCTTGACATGTCCATGACATCTATTGGCCTGGCTGCTACACTGCCTACCTAACCTGAAAACATATCCATACCACCCTTTATCTGCATAACCCTGTTGTCAGTGGAGCATATATGTCATATGGGACAACACAGACATGTGAAATAGATGCCCATCACTAAAATTTGGACAACACATGTACACACATGGCCATGGAGGATGGCCAGAGACATGCAGCAACACACACAGTATAAGTGTTGTGCTTGTGTGTACACCCTGTCGTACAATGGCTACACATGGTTCGGCCATGGCCTTTGTTTAATGGTCTTAATGTAGATGTAGAACACTAGACATCCTACAGGCCTGTGCACATCTTGTGTAGGCATAACATCAGTCTACCACATAGGATGTGTTGAACATCTTGAGGGTGTTGCAACATGATAGCAGTCACCTGTACAGTATCCACATCAGGCCACAGATACAGTACATTCCCCTTGCTGGTGATGGACATAAATGCCATACTAGCTCCTTGTGTAGGTGTGTGTGCGGTACATAGATGTCATGTGGGACATGGTGTACTGACGTGTTTTCCATGTCTGTCCATAGTTACCAGGCTGCAGCAATATGGTTGCAGATATGCAGGGGTGTCATCCGTATACCAATGTCACAACTTCCACATCATGGTTTAGTGTGTATACATCTCAGTGACATGGGTCACATTCCACAGTATATATGTATTGTATCTGAACATAGTCATGGCTGTGAACCTTGTCTGTAACTCAGACTGTATAGCACTAAAGACTCCTCATGATTCCCTGCAATGGCCATGCACATCAGCTAAATTTACAGTATATTTGTAGGGTGGACAGACAACACTGAATAGGTACACCATTGCCCCACTGTATATTCGACAGGACACCATTGCATTAAACATGCATGCATGTCATGGCTGTGAACCCTGTCTGTAACTCAGACTGTATAGCACTAAAGACTCCTCATGATTCCCTGCAATGGCCATGCACATCAGCTAAATTTACAGTATATTTGTAGGGTGGACAGACAACACTGAATAGGTACACCATTGCCCCACTGTATAGTCAACAGGACACCATTTCATTAAACATGCATGCATGTCACTGCACACATCAGCAGATCACATGTCATACTACATGTGATTATCAAGGTAATATGCTACATATCAGGCAGGTGTACTGTTAACCTGTGCTGGTCCACATGGTGTAACACAGGGATTTATGCTAACCACTTCTATGATTGTGTTATTTGCATGCCATCTGCTATCACACATGCAGGCTGTTGTGTGCAACCTAGGGATGTATGATAACTACCACTATTATTGTCTGCGCTGCATGCCATCTGCCGTATCACATGCATGTTGCATGCCTTCTGTTATATCACATGCGTGTGTGTGTGTGTGTGTGTGTGTGTGTGTGTGTGTGTGTGTGTGTGTGTGTGTGTGTGTCTATTGTATAGATTGTAATGTACAGTTCTTGTCTGCCCTCACAGGTGATGTAGGTGCATTGCCGTCTTGTGGTACATCAGATGTTAGTGTCTCCACAGACTCTAGCAGTGATAATGAACGTATGACTGGGTCACAGGCAGAGTTGTCAGGGGCTAAAACTGTGCCATTGGTTGCCATTCCATCTATATCCACCTCATCCCTGCACACAGATCCCATACCTGCACATACCCCATCACCAGTGGCCATAGAGGAAGGACAGTATGCATGTGGTAGCTTGGAATAGGAAAGTGTAGGGGCTTTGGAAGGTGTGCCTGCACACCATGGTGTCAGCCAAACTACTGGTGGTGCCCCACACAGGCACTGCTGCTCATAGGAGGACCTCTGGCCAACATGCTCCTGCACGACAGAGCACAGCAGCTGGTGTCACCAGACACATGTTTCAGGCTGTAATGGAGGCCCAGGCACGTGCTGAATGGTGCAACAGAGAAGATCAGAGGCTACATAGGGCTGCTGTCCGCTCTTTAAACAACAGCATACAGGCAATGGTAAATGCTCAACAGCAGATTGCTGATGATTTGGATAGATGGTTGAATGACATGGTTGGAGTCCTTGACCGTGGCATGGCAATCCACGAGCGTGAGCTGTCTGTGTTGGAACATCTGGTAGGAGTGAGGCATCAGGCACGTGGACGTAGGCCTGCTACATCACCTGTGTCAGATCTATGTGTACGAGCTACCTCACATGCCCACTCCCATAGTGGCAGTAGCAGCAGCAGTGCATCTGGTACTGTGCTGTCCATACCACGACACAGCAGGCCACGTGCACGTGGGCCAGGATGGTCCCAACAGGGACACTGTTCCAGTGGACTAGTGACATCAGACAGTACCCAATCTGCACCTCTGTCTGGTAGTGCCCATGCAACCCCTGGCAGGCACAGGTCACATGTCCATGGCCGGACACCATGAACTGTAAAACCTTACCTGTACAGTCTGCAGCTGTTAATAATACCCCTGTGTAGGCCAGACACATGGGAGAACTGTGTGTAGACATACACGCACACACTGGACACATATGTAGGGCTCCTTAACACACACATGCATGACATCCACACACGCCCAATTAGATCAAAGGCCCAAACCCACACACACATGATGTCATCCAATTGTGCAGCCTAGGCCTCTGGTAAACATTAACACCCTGTGCATATGATGATGCCTGTGCCACATCCCTGACACCCACACTATCGGTGCAGGAACATGCTCATATGGTCTGATGCACAGAGTGAACAGACTAGGATGATATATGTAGTTTACAAATTCTGAGGACTGTTGACAGCAGATATACCATGTAGTACAGATGTACAATACTGTTAGCAGTATGTGTCTTGTGTAACAACAGTGCAGCCTAGGCCTCCGGCAAACATTAACACCCTGTGCATATGATGATGCCTGTGCTGCATCCCTGACATCCACACCATCAGTGCAGGGACATGCTCATATGGTCTGATGCACAGAAGGAACAGATTAGGATAATATGTGTAGTTTACAAATGTTGAGGACTGTTGACAGTCAGCAGATATACCATGTAGTACAGGTGTACAATACTCTTAACAGTATGCGTCTTGTGTAACGACAGTAAATGAATGTTGGTCATGATGTTCTGCTGTCCTTCTTCAGGTCTAATTGCACGTGCCGGTGGATGCCAGTGTTTGCAGTTAAGTGCCCCATATGTCAATGTGGACTACTTACAGGTATGTATGAATATAACAGCATGCACCGTGTAGCTGCCACATACCAGTGAGAATGTCCCACGTTACAAACACGTCTACTGTTCCAAGAGCATGATAGCTGTGTATTAATCTACTGTGGCTACAGATGCAACTTCCATAAAGGGTGACATCACAGGTACAGTTACATGGAGTGGTGAGGTAAGAGAGTGGTCTAGCTGATTACAAGGGTAGAGGCCAGTGGGAAGTGTGATGCCTCAATGGGAATCAGTAATACACGTTCCCATGACAGCATGCCAACACACAACTGCACCCACTCACTCAGGTATTGACACACATGTATTCAGTGACACTGTAACACACACACACACACACACACACACACACACACACACACACACACACACACACACACACACACACACACACACACACGGCTTCACCGACACAGTAGCACACACTCACACACAGTTGCTACTGGTGGGATGAGGACCCCTGCCTATGTGCAAATCATCATTACAGTACTGTGCACCTACATGGTGTGCCACAGAGAATACAAATGTACAGGTAGTCAGTACGGCCTAAGATCAGGCATATCAACATGGATAGTTGAATGCTTCGCCTGGATGGTGGGAGGCATCCTATCAGTTGAGTATGGTAACATACATCCTCACTCCAGGGACCAGTCAGCCCTACATACACACACTGTGACATTCAGTAATTAATACCCCTACATCATACACATACAGATACCTCACATGTGTGAGATACACACCCCTGCCTATGTCCTGCTTTCTACATTGCAGTCTGTACAGATGTGTACACTAGTGTACAGGAGAGTGAGTAACAAGTGAGATGCATTCCCCAAAATATGTGACAAATAGGGACACACATGCAACCACACTTGCCAGTACTGTGAATCCTAGACCTGCCTAGCTCATGTTATGTATGTCAGACATACAGCAGTATTACACATGTTGCAAACTGTACTGACGCTTCCTGTGCCAACAGTGCTGATATATGCATTAGGGATGTCATATCTATTAACAGGTGTCAAGTGATTTACCTTCGCTGTCACCATGACCACTGTCTAAGTTGTATGCTATGTCCTTCAATTAATGAAACCATTGCTTACCGGTTACACAGGATATTGTAGGACTGCTTGTGACACACCTGTGAGCTGTCCACAGCAAACATCCACTGCAAAGATGCCCCACCAATTAGTTATTTCAACACATCTGTCCATACCTGTGGTACATCTTTCTGTACATTCAGCATATCACCATATACAGTTGGCAATGTTGAGGATGCATTGCAGCTGCATGATCTACTAGGATACACACCACCTGCATACATCAGCAACTGCACACACATGTTATCTGACTGCACAACACTACGTGTACAGGTGTGTGGGTCCGACAATCCTGACATTTGGTCATGTTTGTAGGCATTGCAATTGGTGGATATGTGTAATAACATAAATGACACATGGACTGTTGTATGACATGATGGGTGACCAGTATAGAAGGGATGTTACCTCTGTCAACATTGATATCACACTTTATGTACTGTTAGCATTCAGCAGCCATGGACCTACATTCCATGTGCATGTGTGTAATGGCTATAGCCACCTGCTTGCACAAAGGACTACAACAGCTATGCTATTTACAGGTATGTTGTGTCTGTGGCATGTACATACCCAGGGCAGGTACATGTATGTCATATCCATACATGAGGGTGTGTACTGGTGTACAGTAACAGACATCTGCTAATGATGGACAGTACTGAGAGCCCTTGGTATGTGTACAGCTGACCTGGTTACAGACAGTGGCATCATTGCATTGCATAATACATGATGCAACTGTGTCAGTACATGCATACTGTCTACAGTTGATGTAGAGCTTAGTACAGTACACAGGTCAAGGGTCACATGGTGGCATACTTGTCTGTCATACAACATGTATGGTTGTGTGGTGGTGGTCTGAGGCCATGGTGGTGTCTGCAGTTTGCATCCTAGAATGCAGCATGTGACACTGTGTCCTGCACATGGCTCATCTGTGATGCCTTTTGTGGTGGACCGGTCAGTACATGTGAGTGGCCTTTATGTATGTGGGTACACCACCTGGAGTGGTCTGTACCTGTGTTATGGCCCACATGTCTGGTTCTGAGGTATATGGCGGTAGTGCTAGGTTCTAAGGTATATGGTGGTAGTGCTATTATGCACTACAGAGACATCAGCCAGGTGTTCCTCACTGCGCAGATGTCAGTACTCCACATTGTTGGATCTACAGTGGCCAGCTGTGAATATGGATGCTACACATCTAGCACTGGTTAGCATAAGAAAACAATGCAGTTGTCCTGTATGTGTATGGGAGTTAACCTGTGTTTATGACATTTGCCTTGGAATGGCACTGTGTGGGCGGATGCAACTTGGGTAATATCCACACTCCCTTGTATCATGGATGCATGTGATATGTGCCAAAGGCCTGCCTACTGTCAGCCATGTCATCCCAGAATGACAGCTGATTTGTAAAAGACTGGTGTCAAATATATGTAGAGTAGCGTTCCCGCTAACAATGACAACTACTAACACCAGAGCCCATTACAATGTGTTCTTTACATCTACCTGTAATAGCATGGCACTGTGCCCCTCCGTGTTTAGCATCAGAGTGCATCCCAGTCAGCCGGTGCTACTAGGAGTATGAGCATGCCCAATATATCCTTGTGTAGATGGACACGTAGTAGTGCATTCCGACCAGCACTGTGCTACTAAGTGTGTGAGCATGCCCTCTGTGCTACTAAGTGTATGAGCATGACCAGTATATCCATGTGTAGATAGACACATAGTGTATACCGAACAGCCCTGTGCTAAGTGTATGAGCATGTCCAGTATATCCTTGTGTACATGGACACATAGTGCATTCCGAACAGCCCTGTGCTACTAAGTGTGTGAGCATGCCCAGTAACACCTTGTGTTGGCTCCAGGTCAGGATGGATTCATACTTTAAACACACAGATTCACAGGTATGTACATCTTAACTGCCAGCATCCCTGTTGATGTCCGCATTCCCATACAGTCATAATGACAGCCTTGACATGTGGAGTCTGTGTGGAGCGATTCGTATATATGTAGTATTGTAATAGTAATCTGTAAATAGGCAGGTGGTCCGTACCCGACACTGGTGTGTGTGTGTGTATGTCTGTCCCCGTTTGCTGGTGGACTCTAAATTGCTTTTAGACTGGCCACACTCCATACATTTCTTATACTCAATGTTAGCAAGGTCGATGATGTCACCCATCTACAAATACACCTCTGGGAGGGCTGTGCCTTAGTAATTTCGGTAGCGTGTTCTGTAACTGCATAATGCTATAGTGTTATAAAGTAGTTAGGTCGGTGTTCTACTCCCACACTTACTGTGTGGGTGTGTCTCCCTGTTTGCCTGAGGACTGAATAATACCCTTATACTGCTCACACTTCATACATTTCTTATACCCACTGTTAGCAAGGCCGATCATGTCTCCCATCTACAAATACATCTCTGGGAGTCCTGTGTCCCTTTAATCTCGGTAGCTCATTCTGTAACTGCGTAATGCTGTAGTGTAATAAAGTAATTAGGTCGGTGTTCTAGTCCCACACTTGCTGTGTGGGTGTATGTGTGTTTCTCCATTTGTCTGAGGACTAATACCTTTATATTGCTCACACTCCATACATTTCTTATACCCACCGTTAACAAGGCTGATGATGTCACCCATCTACAAATACACCTCTGGGAGTGCTGTGTCCCAGTAATCTTGGTAGCGCGTTCTGTAACTGCATAATGCTGTAGTGTAATGAAGTAGTTAGGTCAGTTTCTAGTCCCACAATTGCCTGTGTGTGTATATGTGTATCTCCCCGTTTTCCTGAGGACTGAGAAATACCTTTATACTGCTCACACTCCATACATTTCTTAAACCCACCGTTAGCAAGGCCGATGATGTCACCCATCTACAAATACACCTCTGGGAGTACTGTGTCCCAGTAATTTTGGTAGCGCATTCTGTAACTGCGCAATGCTGTAGTGTAATAAAGTAGTTAGGGCAGTGTTCTAGCCCCACACTTGCCATGTGTGTATGTGTGTCTCCCCATTTGCCTGAGGACTGAGTAATACCTTTATACTGCTCACACTCCATACATTTCTTATACTCACCGTTAGCAAGGCAGATGATATCACCCATCCACAAATACACCTCTGCGAGTGCTGTGTCCCAGTAATCTCGGTAGCGCATTCTGTAACTGTGTAATGCTGTAGTGTAATAAAGTAGTTAGGTCGGTGTTCTAGTCCCACACCTGCCGTGCATGTGTGTGTGTATGTCTCCCCATTTGCCTGAGGACAGAGTAATACCTTTAACTGCTCACACTACATACATTTCTTATACCCATCGTTAGCAAGGTTGATGATGTTACCCATCTACAAATACACCTCTGGGAGTGCTGTGTCCCAGTAATCTTGGTAGCGCATTCTGTAGCTGCTTAATGCTGTAGTGTAGTAAAGTAGTTAGGTCGGTGTTCTAATCCCAGACATGCCAAGTGTGTGTGTGTCTACCTGCATGAGACAAGTACAGTGCTTTGTAGTATTCATTGTAGCGTGTGCCCTAAATGCATGGTGCTGCAGTGTGATATGGTAGGGTTTGTATACAGGACATGGCAAGTGTGTGTTTGTCTGGCAGAGCCTGTGTAGCGGTGACTGTGATTGTCTTACCATTGGACATGTTTGGGAGTGGGTTTTGTAGTTTTCCTATATAGTATCCGTCTTATGACACATTGGCCACCTCATGAGGAGTACAGCTATCAGTCAGCCACGGCACTGTGTTGGCAAGCCATACCCATAAATCTGGCAAAAGGGCTGGTGAACTAAGTATGCAGCCCTACTAGTACACGGTATATGTCCCGCACCCATGTGCCATGCACATACAACCTTGCTTAGGATATTCCACTATGTTGCTAGTAACATGCACATTGAGGACAGACAGGCATGGTGTGACCACAGCGGCCTGCAAAGGACATGGCACCCTGTACAGTGGTACAATTGGCACATACATGCAGACATTATGCCTTCACTATGTTCCACACTGAATGGCTGCAACATATGTAGTGCCATTATATGTGATCCACTAAAGCCAGACAATGCTGTACACATGTACCCTCTATGGACCCATGCCACTGACACCATGGAATACCTGTCCATTCTATACATGCAGGTGCAGGGCCAACCTGCTCACTGTAAGCAGGTTACGCCACACCAGGCCAGTATTGGCATATCGGGGTATAACAGGCTGTGTACACTACATGTGTCTGCCAAACCAGGTACACCTGTACATGTCACTGTACAGTATTGTGGGACATGCACATCCCAGGCAATGTCCATGTGAAGGACTATCAAACACATACATGGCATGCATTGCAAAGCTATGGCCCTACACATTGGTAACCAGGATGTCAGGCCAGATATTGCAGTACCCATCTGTGTGGGACATTGCAGACACTACATCCCTGCACTGCACACCATTGTCAGATGATGCAATGGCAAGGATTACCTCTCACCCAGCTTTGTACAGCCATCTTACACAGTCAAACACTACACACCCATGGAGCAATCCATACCTGCATGACAGTACTGGCACCCTGTGTCTGCATGTGGGTTGTGATGCTCCCAACCACAGTCACTCCCAGTATAAACCTCATTGGCATACCAACAGTTGTCAAGCACTTTCACATGGCCTAACCCATTGAACCTCCAGATATCCCCTATGGTGCATGTGGTCCTGTGCATTACTGCGGTGTGGCAAACTAAGTAGTTACATTGTGTAATGCGTGTCCATTAGAGTGTGGTTGTGGTGACAATGGCATCCGTTCACGTGTCCTGACGTGTGCCACACCTAATGTATGTCTACTATATCTGTTGCAGATGGCACTCACTCACCTGCACACATGTTCTTACATAACTGCAACATGCCGCCTCTGTGGCACATGTAGTAACGTCATGCACATGAAATAGTAATGAGTAGTCAGGGGTTTGACCCTGTACTATTCAGCGTGTGGCAGATTATGGTGAAGTCTGCAAGCCCTTCCCTGGTGTACATTGCCTGTCCCGCACACACACTTTCTGGTGGATGTGAAGGTGTACACCTGCACAGCAGCAGCATGTGCATTGTAACAGATGGAAATGGTCAGGTGATGGCCTCTGCACCTATTGCAGCCCTCCTCTAGCTGATTGCATGTGGTACAGCTGTGATGGTGTTCCCATAGCCATCCGCATGATAAACACAGTACACTATCTAGGGAACCATGTTATTATCTGGCCATGACAGTCGCTGTGAGTGGTACCTGGATGTGGTGTTCTGACACGGCATCGCAGATAATATCTGGATGTACCTCAATCATTTTCAACAGTGGGAAATAGCCTAATGACAGGAGGGTGATGTGCCACACAACTACAGCATGTAAGTGTAGCTATGCTGCATTGAGACTACTGCCTGTTTAACATGTGTGTGGTAATGGCTATTCTGCATGTTAAAATACAGACATGGCAGTACTCTGTTCATGAGGAAACCCCATCTGTAGGGCCATCTGTGAACAGGTCAGTGTGTACAACCATTTGTTTCCTGTGTTACACACTGAACACACTTCTGTGCACAGCAGAAGCATGGTGTGGGGATTGCAGACAGTACATGATGATAGGGATGTGTTACTGCCATTGCATCCCTGACTGGACATGTGTCACATGAAACAGTGGTATGACTGACACTGTGTGGGATTCCCAGTGACAGGCCAATGATGGGCAACTGTTCATAGCTGCGGTCACATGTCTACTACACATTCTACAGTTGCCATGCGGTAAATATGCATGTGTTGTGCTCCCTCTGCAAATGTATACAATCTGTTGGGTTGCTGGTGATATCTATGCATACTGTCGTAGGTAATCCTGTATGCTGTTGTCTATCACTAAGCCATATGTGGGTTTAAAATGCAACACCATATCCCGAATGGGTTGGTAGGTCCTGGCAGATCCTCCTGTCCCACTTCAGCTGACCATGGCACCAGGCACTAGCACATCTGGGGCCCAGCCATTAACATCAACCTCTGTTGGCTCTGCATCACCTTCTGGTGGCTCCACCACTGAGGATGGAGCATGTCCCCCTTGGGAGCAGGACCAGACAGGTACATATCTGCTGTTGTGCGGTCCTGGACATGTTTTGTAGGTGGCTCCCTAAGGTGTTATGAAGCCAGATACACCAGTTCAAGGGCGGAGTGTCACATTTACAGGGTGATGCTGCCTGTCCTGGACAGCCCCAAGCACTGCCTCCTTTGCAGCTGTGTAGGTGTAGTGGCAGTTGCCCATGGCTGGAGACATCTGTCCCACTGTTCCCATGGGCTCTTGAATGCCGAAGACCCATCCCCATCCAGAGTGCATCCCCCCCACATGTGTCATATACCAACCATATATGCTGTCATTTCTGTGCTCCTACCTATCCTCCATGGCCATAACTACACTCCTTCCCCAACATCTGAACCTCACCTATGGACACATAAGGCCATTCAGCTCCTAGGACACCATCTGCCCTATACATAGCTGTCCATTACACACACATGCCCACTGGACACATGAAACCCTTGTAATATGCATCATAACATACTACTGTTATCCTCACAACTGTCCCTTAGGCACACAGTCCGGGCATGCACATCACTCCTACATGGTTCTGGTACACATGAGGAGGATGACCCCATTGTACACAAAACACTACCGGTCCCTCTACGGTTACCCCATTTACCTTTATCATGATGATGATGTTGCACATTGCAGGAGTACTGTTCACACATAATGACTGGACAGGTACTGTTGTGTTAATGTACATTACATGCACAGAGTGATGTATATGACCAATGTACAACTATTGTCTGTCTGAGGGAGTCTTGTGATCACATAGAGCAACACCACTACATAATACAGGTGTCACTGGTGTTTCCCGTTTCATTTGTTTGTAATGCTTTGTTACCACATGGCATGTCCCTGATACATCTCTATATATGTATGTACCTATATGCTGGACATAAACACTCACATGTACTTCTACATGATGGGATACATTCCTATACTGTTGAATGACTGAGCTGTATGATATCCTCTGGTTACAGCCTCTTATGCTCGATTAGCCTCTACATTGCTTAACCAATGCAATACTCGCACACTGGTAGCCAAACACGCTTACACCCGCTTGTTCCCACACTTGCTAATGCACCAGCATTGGTGCTTGCATCTGTCACTCACACCCCTGGGTGTGAGGGAGGACCACAATATTACCTTGTGATGCCTATTACATTGCACTACATGACTCCAGTATCGGGATTGGCCACCCATTAGGCGACGGCATCGCGTTCGGCTGTACGGAATCTGCGGCCTGTCCAGTGACACAATCATATTTGTGTGTACCTCATACAATGTGCTTCCACCTTGTGATGCCTATTACATCAGAATACATGAATGCAGTATTGGAAACGGCTGCCTATTAGGCAACGGCATGGTGTTCGTCTGTACAGAATCAGCGGTCTGTCCAGAGATTCATTCATATTCATGTGTTCCTCTTAGGCATATCTTGTGATGCGTATCACATCTGTCTACATGACTACAGTCATAGCCGGCCTTAGGCATAGGCCAACTAAATGGCCACCTAGGACACCACTTTAGTGGGTGCACTTTACCAGTATTAATTTGGTGTAGGTCAACCAAGATGGGGGCAATGGGTGGTGTGGTGGGGGTGCTGTTGTGCCCTCTGCCTAGAGCACCAGTTGGCCTAAGGCCACTCCAGACTACAGTATCGGGAATGGCTGCCCTTTAGGCGACTGCATGGCATTTGAATGTATGGAATAAGCGGCCTGTCCAGTGAATCATTCATAATTGTGTGTTCCTCTTGCAATCTGCTCCCACCATGTAATGCCTATCACATCGGACTACATGATTACAGTATCGGGAATGGCTGCCCATTAGGCGATGGCATGGCGTTCAACTGTACAGAATCAGCAGCCTGTCCAGTGAATTAATCATATTTTTGTGTTTTGCATACACTCTGCTCCCATCTGGCTGATACATGGGAAGTGAGACCCTTCATTACAAATGAGTAGTTGGGTTGTGGTAGCCACATCCATTGGACAGGTCATGCTACCACATACCTATTATAGTTTGCCACCTTCTCAATTGGCCAAGGTAGGACTTTATGGTTACCACCTGTCCCACTTTGCGAGGCACAGTGCAAAAATAATCAAGACATAGCACATGTCCAAATTACAGGACATTATTATATTCTACATTTCATTAATAATTGCATAAAACAGTTATTTTATATATGACACTTCTATATGTTATGTGAAGTGGCATAAGCAATTCAAATGCAACTAGATTAAGCTTTTATTTGGGCAAATAAGTGTAATTCTGTACTATGCACGGCTGTAGGTATGTTTAATCTTGGAATGTCTGATATCTACAGAATATGTCCACTCTGGCCATTTGGAAAGGTGGCAACCCCATAGGACCTGTATGTACAGACGTCAGACTTTGCAGGGCAACACAACCACAGCCAGTAGAAAGGGGTGTACTTCACTCTTTCGCCTAAATAAAAAGTTACTCTTGTAGCATTATAGTTGCTTATACTGTTACCTATAACATTAGGTGTTTCAGAGGAACATAATTGTTTTATGCTACTACTACAGACAATATAAGTAGTCTTTGCCCTAAATCACAAGACATTTGCCTTAATTACAGTTATTATGCAGGACACAACTGCCCACAGGGGAGTGTCCCTCACAAAGGTGGACAGGTGGTAACCCCAAACCTTTTAGTCTATCAATCTTTTAAGGTAGTCAGTGGAAAATGCACTTTCTCTCACTATCAAACTTCTCATATGAATGGGGAAGACTAAACACTGAATCCGGGACACTGCATAATGACCTCAGGGTCACATTTAGAAGGTTAGTGTTATTAACCTGACACATTGACGGACACAGAGCACATATGTATTCATACACATTTTCTGAGGTGCATGCAGTTTATGACTCTTACAAGTTGTTCTTATTCATTACATGTATTCCGCCACCTTTCCTCCTAATATCAGTAGTTCTAGGATGGTTTAGTTGAGACTGTGTTAGGATTCTGATTCATAATCATGGACGTCCCTGGTAATCGGGGACAGTTCAATGATATGTTCCCTATGTATTCCCCCAGTGGTTTATGGACTGTCCAGTAGATGTGCTCTTGTAGTTTGGGAGGTATGGGCTTCTGCTATACCCTCATCAGAATAATACTTACACCCACTGGGCAGTCCTAATACATGTCTGCCAGCCAACACATGCATGTCTAGCCCCATAATTGCCTACCCATAGTTCCCCCACCTGCCACTACTCTACAACACTCATCCTTACTGTGGGCACAGGTGGACGCAGGTGGGATATGAACACACCCCTACACATTGCCCACTCTCCCCGTGTCAGGACACATGTCATACATTGTGTCAACCCATGTGGTATCAGGCTTGCACAACCTACTGTTCCATGTACAGCTACATCCTGGTTGTAATGGTATTCCCCCAGTGGTTGAAGGTACCAAATTTTTGGTGTCCCGCAAGGGACGTCGCTGTCCATGTTTAATGTGCAGACCTTGTAGATTTCTCCCACTGGTAGTTTCCTGCCGGTGGTCTGGGAACCAGTGTTGCATTTACCTTTATTGCGTGTCTGTATATCTCACCGGCCTAGCTGGGGTGGGTGATAAGCAGACGTTTGTTGAGTGGACCTCCCACCAACATATGCCTGGTCTAAACATGTTACCCATAACTGCTGTAACATAACCTAGGTATATACATGTGTACATTTACTGTAACATATATATATATATATATATATATATATATATATATATATATATATATATATATTTACATTAATATATACAGACATATCTGCATATGTATTCATATCTTGCTGTTATATATATACATATATACATCAGTGTGTCAATACATTCCCCGCTCATATGCACGTACACATGCGTAATGATGTTTATAAGCTTCACCAGCATACTAGTGCCTTATTCGTCATAACACTGATACAGTCCAGTCATCTTGTAATCGGTATGTAGCAAGTTATACAGCGGACAGATGTCACTATATGTTCATGTAGGGATTACCGATGGTAATTGGAATGTGATAATGTGATTCGACCCATCCCTTTTCTGCACAGCCTATTATTCCATGTACTGTCGATGTTTGTATGGGCACATTCCTATTATTTATGTCAATAAATGGAATGCATGTGTTACAGAATTTGTGCGTCAGCATATATTGTTGTCTGCATGTGAGTATGCATATATACCTATTACGACCTAGCTGACCTCCACGGGGCGGTCCATTAGAACTGGCCCATCCAACCCTGGAACGCCTGGATCCATAATTGCATACCCATAGTTCCTCCACCCCACCAGTGTTAAATTTACAGGCATAACATCCATTATCCACTTGTTATCACAGCCATGACAAACCTTTACACATTTCCCTCTCCACAGCTTTTGGGGCCCTACACACATTCTGTCCTGCCTCATGTATTCACAGGGTCTCCCGCCATGTATATTTGCACATATGTGCCTTTCCTGGTGTTATTGAATACGGCCATTTGCTCTTTCCAATTTTTGGAGGTCCCAGCATGGGACTACATTCTGCCTGTGTGTAAAGTAGACCTAGCATTACAGCGATGTTACTCCCAGTGGTAATACCCTGCCTGTGGTGTGAGTAGCAGTGCTCTGCTCACTCCTGGGCAGCTTTTTATGGCATACGCTGAAAGCACTTTACAATACCAACATTCCTCTTGATTCCCTTCACATCCCTTGTGTATGCTTTACTGTTACAATGTCCATTCTTATATATATATATTTCTCATATATGTAGATATATATCTATGCACACATATATGTGTGTGTGTGTGTGTGTGTGTGTGTGTGTGTGTGTGTGTGTGTGTGTGTGTGTGTGTGTAGATATATATATATATATATATATATATATATATATATATATATATATATATATATATATATATATATATATTACATCTGTACATACAAACATACATTTCCTATGCTGGGAGCTGCTTACACCCGTGCAGGCGCACCCGCCTATGCTTACTGTGCATTACATATGTTTACTGTCACTTATTTATGCTTATTTGTGCCTTATACATTATGACAATACCACTTTGATTGAAAGGAACTGGTTAATAGTCCCATGCAATACACACATTCACCTTTACATGTTTAAATGTCGGCTTTACAGCAGAGCAAACATTAATTCCACAAGGAAAATGATATGTGCTATTGTCGACCTTGAACTGTGAATGCCTTTTCTTTAGGCGGATGCTCTAACCACTACACTATTGGTGTTCTGCCTCATTTATATGTATACCCATGGTGGATAGTTACCAGAACACATGCCTCATCACTTCACTTACACAGCAGGTATCCATTTACTTGTTGGGAAAAATGCACTACTACACATGCTTTATTCCCTATTCCCTACTGCTCTGGACTTGTGCCGCATGTTGACTCACTCCGAGGATATCCAGACCTCTACAGCCTATAGTCCTGGCACACACATCTGTTCAATTGTCAGGGTGTTCATATGGCCTTCCGGATTTAGGCTTGTCTGACTGGGGACCAGGACTGCCTTGTACCTAGTTGAAAGTCAGACTTAGCAAGGGGAGATTGTTCGTTCCACTTTTAGTGTTCTACCTGTGGTTGTGGATGCAGAGGTGTGCTCATCGATGGCCATCCTGATATATAACATCACTGTGTATATTTCGGTCTGTACATACATATGCATATACACCTACATGCTCATTTACATTTCCCATACCGTTGAATCACCGCCACCTACCGCTGCGCATACACGCTTGCATACCCACTTACGTCTCAGGTCGCCACCTTTTCATATGACCAAAGCAGAGCATTTTCGGGACACACATCAGACTCTACAGGCCAACACATACCCACAGTCAGTACAAAGGTTAGAACTTTACTTATTTCCCTAAATGAACGCATATTCTTGTAGCGGTTTGTTTGCTTCACCTGTTTCTTGTAACTCTGAGTATTTTACATAAATAACTGCTTTATGCAACTGTTATATGATATATGGGACGCATTTTCTACTATCACAGGACATTTGCCATTGCATTATATTTCATCTGGACACAGCTAACAAAAAAGGGAATGTCCCCCCAAGGTGGGGCAGGTGGTAACCCTACTTACGTCTGCTTTACAGTGCCTTAAGCACTGTAAACCAAATGCTGTAAGTCATGCACATAGGTACTCGAAAATACTTATCTTTCATGACATGGTAATACCCGTTCATCTATGGGCCGTCCTGGCAAGGACGTCTTGGACTGCAAATGGGCAGATATTGGGCGAATGCTCTGACCATTGGTAGGGTTGCCACCTTTTCATATGACCTGGATGAGGCATTTTCGTGGCACACATCTGGGTTTACAGGCCAACACACACCCATGGACATTACAAAGGATAGTACTTTAGTTTTATGCCTACATATAAGCTTTTATTGTTGTAGCAGTGTAGTTGCTTATTCTGTTTTGTTTACTTGCTTATTCTGTTTCTTGTAACATATAGGTATTTTATATACGGACATACGTACTGTATGGGACTATTTCATAACATATGGGACATAATTATGTCCTACTATCGCAGGACATTTTGCATTTATTATGAATTTTGTATGGACACACCTACCTAGAGGGGGACTGTCCCTCACAATGTGGGACAGGTGGTCACCCATACCATTGGGCTAGGCTTGGCAGTTGGCGGCACACTAACATGATGCATTTTGTTTCCACTTGGTATAACTAGCCACACTACAATGGAATATGGGCACAGGGTTTTAAATATCTTTGTTCGAAGAATGGGGACTCAATATTCAGCTACGTGTCTTTGTGTTTACTTTTTATTGTGGTGTTCGCAAGTTGTCTTGTATGCTTTGCATACATTTCAGTATCCACAGACACTGACAGGAGTGATTACTATTGGAGGCAGGCTGTACTAGTCAGCATTTTAGGTTGTGCGTATGCAGCCGACATGATCACGCCTCCGTGTAGCGCTTGGACACGCCCCCTGCACTCATACACGTTTCCTATGCACGTGGCCGTTACGGCAGTGTGCCTTCATTTATATGCATGTGGTGCTGCTGCGCCATCTCTATACTGCATGGTCGGTGCAAGGCTAACGCCGTCCTTGCACCGAGCTTCATGAATCCTGGGAAAGTAAAATAAAATGAAATAGTACAGATCCCAGGAAGAAAGCTAAACTAAAGAACTCCAATGAAACTCCAGAGCCTGACTGAAACAGAACCCTCTATTCCTAATCTCAGGCCCCTTTTGTTTAGTTAATGAGCAATCCATTTTGTGATGCTGGTGACCCACTTAGTAAGTAAATTAATGAGGCTTTCATTCAGATTAATACAAAATATCATAATTCTCACTGCTTACTCCACACTGCTTACCATATCAGAAACAGTAGAAGATAGTGATTACTGTATATAAACTTGAACATATGTATTTTACTGGTGGGATGTAAAAAGGGTCATTTCTAAGGCCCCCTATTTGAATTACATGTATTGATGTTCCTGGATGTGGTTTCCTTGGAAGGCTATTTTGTTTTAAATGTTACTGCACTCTATAGCACGAAAGCACTGTATGTATATTTATCTAGGCACACAGAAACTTGCAAAGTCATCAGGAAACGATAACCTCACCACAAAGTATCATGGATTTTCAGTAAGGTTTTCCAAATCTTTCAGTAAGGAAGTGTGTGTGTGTGTGTGTGTGTGTGTGTGTGTGTGTGTGTGTGTGTGTGTGTGTGTGTGTGTGTGTGTGTGTGTGTGTGTGTGTGTGTGCGCGCGTGTGCATGTGTGTGCCATGTGCGCACAGAGCAACAGATGTTCTAACAGGTTCTTTAGCAATATTGTTGAGTACAAACAGAAAAGCCATGGTTAGAAATTAGATTACTGCAAGTAAGAGAGAAGATCTATAAGAAATCCAGGAAGCAGGCAGAGATATAAATACAATCTTCACTTTTGTGTTCACAAAAGAACAAAAAAGCAGGATGCAAACATGGAAAAAATAAACTGAAATAAGAACAAGTGCATGGATGCAGTAGTAACTAATGCAGACACAGAAAATAAAATTAGAATTGTGAAGATTGTCAAGGCTCATATTTTCCACTAATTCCCACCCAAATACTTAGAAAGCTCCTAAAAATACTTTGAGGGTCATTGGCAAACCTGTATAACTTTAGTTTACAATTAACAGGGATGGTATCAGGGGGCAGAATGGTTTCAGCAATTATGCTGTTATCTGTTACATCAAGGGAAATTCCAGAAAGGAGACAGACAATATATGATAGTTAACATAGCTTTCTAAAAGTAACAGAAGGATTTTTTTTTACCAGTAGGCTGACCATATTCATAGTTGTGAAAAACATTAAACAACATGGCTTGATACAATGAAGGTGCCACCAGTCCAACTGTATATAGTTATTTAAATGAGCCAAGCCTGAAGAAGACAAAGAAAATCCAGGGGATGCAATATTCTTGGACAGAATACATTCATTTGGTCAAAAAATATATATATATTCTTCAAGAGCACTAAGCCAGGCTATTGTTTCTTGGAGAAGGTCCCCATGCACCCTTGTGGCAGGAGAGTGCAGTTAGTACTCATCTGATTGAAGGTTGCTAGCAGGGCTCAGTTTTGAACTGTGTTACCGATTAAATTCTTTAATTCAGTTTGCTCACTGTTTTAACACATCTCCATAGTCAGGCGACCAGCCACTGCTTTGCTGAATTCATCTTTGCAATCCAAGGAATCTGCTGCATTTTGCTAATAATAAGTACAATTTTATACTGTATTTTGTACTTTTAAACTGTATTTTTTGTTATAGTGCTGATTGAAGGTTGCTGGCAAGGCTCTCAGTTTTGAGCTTTTTTTATTGGTTAAATTGTTTAATTCAGTGTGCTCACTGTCACTACATAAGCCCCACGTTTGCATGGGTTTGCGCTTGTTTTAATTCAGCTCCACAGAGTTAGGTGACCAGCCACTGCTCTGCTGTAGTCATCAGTTTATACATAGAGTACCACTGTGCACTATCATGCACTACTGCACAGTGGGAGTAACTATTGATGGTTATAGATACATTTTCTTACTAGTAGCTGTCCGTGATTTGGCCGAGAGCACCTCAGCTGTGCTATTACCACTTAAGCAGTCCCAAAACTACCAAATCTACAATAGCATCATACCATTTATAGAACCCCCACTAGTATAGATCCTTTATAAAGCATCCCATTAGTACAGATGCTGCTTAGACCACCCAGTTATACCATACCCCTCCATTTTCTCTCCCCATTGTGAAAACAGGATTTATCCTAGTATTATGGATAGTCAGTTTTCCTCCATTTCTACAACCAGCCTGATTGACATGGTTATCCTGAGGCAGTGTAACGATGGCCTCATGTACACTGACAAAACTTTACTCCTGAATCAGTACAATTTGTGAGAGATGCATCTACACTAAAAAGCTGGAATCCCTGCTCCCTCATGCACAGAACAGGAACACATTGAACAGATTGTCAGCTCACATACTACCCCTCCTTTGGAAACCATGCATTCAACATAGGGTTGCCACCTTTTCAAATGGCCAAAGTGGGACATTTTCGGGACACGCTTCAGATTTTACAGGCCGACACATACCCACGGTCAGTACAAAGGATAAAACTTAACTTTTTTTCCTAAATAAAACCTTATTCTTGTAGCAGTTTAGTTGCTTATTATGTTTCTTGTAACATTTAGGTATTTTAGATAGAGATATAACTATTTTATGCAACTATTACATAAAATATGGGACATAATTATGCCCTACAATCTCAGGACATTTGCCCTTTTTAATATTTTTTGTCAGGACACAACTGCCCAAAGAGGGACTGTCCCTCTCAAAGTGGGACAGGTGGTAACCCTAATTCAACACATAAACCATCATATGTGGAGGTACTCACCAGAAACCAACCTAAACACTGGAGACCTTCCAAACACAAACATGCTATACCTAATACAGCACAAAGTGCACTCAATGCACATAAAAACACAATCATCAATGTCTCACAAAATAAGCTCATAAGGCAAGGTACATCTAAACCAAATGTTTTGGTAATAGGTGACTCCATTTGAGACACACAGATGTCCCACTCACCAGTCTGGACAAGGAGAAGGTTACGGTTAGCTGTCTATCGGGTACCAGGATCCATCAGATCACACATGCACTCAAGTCTCTCAACAACAAGCACCATTATAACTCCATCATGGTTCATGTTGGTGTGAATAACTTGACATGTGCCTCCCTGGACTAGATTAAGAGAGACATGATTGAGCTCTCTGAATATGTGTCCCTGACAGGTATGTCCCTAGCCTTGAGCAGCATTCTACCCTCACCTAGGGTGATACCATAATGTAAACAAAAATGATTGACTTCAACAATTGCCTTAGCTTCTGGTGTCATTCTAAAAGGATCCAGTTCCAGTCAGCCTGGGATGACATAGTTGATAGATCACGCTGCTTTGCCAGAGATGGTCTTCACATCACCTCTAGGCTTTCGGTTAATAACTAAGGAACTTGCCTCCCCCATGGTGCCTTTTTTAGGCAAGGTCTCAAGAACAAAATTTCCAACACGAAATATCACTCACCAATAAATTAAAGGTAATGCTGTTAAATGCTAGGAGTTTAAATCAGAAACTGCACTCTCTGGAAGCTCTCCTCTCCCTCTAGGTAGTTTTTGTCTGTGCGGTCACAGAAACTTGGTTCAGGGTCACAGAGAGTACCCCAGCCTTGAAAGGCTACAATGCCTTCGACAATTTCAGACTGCAAAATGAACATGTGAGAACCAAAGGAGGAGGAGTATCTATCTTCAGCAAAGATAAATACATTTCTAGACTGGTAAGACAGGAAAACTCCATGGAGTTACTCCACGTTCAACTAACTGTGGGCAAAACTCCCCTTCAAGTCATTGATAGCTGTAGGCCCCCTTCAATGTACCATGATACCCATACTGCTTATTTGGACCTACTTGAGTCAATCAAATTACAACCAAACACTCTAGTCATGGGCGATTTTACCTATCCCTCCATTGACTGAGAAACTTTCACAAGTACTAACATGCTCGCACAGAGGTTCCTGGACTTTGTTAACACTAATGCCCTGGAACAAATAGTATGCGACCCCACAAGGGGCTCAAATATTCTTGACCTGGTCCTCCCCAACATGGGTGACTGTTGCACCACCACAAGTATAGGACACTCACTGGTTAAATGTGATCATAAATCAGTCCTATTTGAAGTAGCTATACCATCTGAACCCCTCTTACGTGAAATCAGGCTAAAACATTTCAACAAAGCTAATTATACTCTCCTAAGAGATGGCATAAGTAATCTCCAAGCTCCTGTTCCACAGATGGCATTGTCACATATACTAAGGTATGCACAAATGCCCTGTACAATCACTTAAACAATTGTAGTGATACTACTGTACCTGGTAGGATCAAAACAAGATTCTCAAGAAAAAACAAGCCTCCCTGGTGGGCATCTAGCATTACTAATTTATACAACAAGAGGAAGAAGTTGCTGTCTAAGAACAAAAAAGAGAGGTCCCAGCACTGGAAGAACACACTCTTCTGCTTGAACAAACAAATAAGACAACTTGTAGAATCTTCTAAGGGCAACTTAAAAAAAAAAAAAAAAAAAAAAAAAAAGCAGCCATAGCTAAGGATAACCATAAGGCATTATTCAGCTACATCTGTAACTTAAAATGCACTCCCTCGAGGCACTCCTTAAAATGGAGAACATCAATATCTGTGCAGTGACTGAGACCTGGTTCAAGGCTCCAGACAGCACCCCTGCATTACCAGGCTATAACTCATACCACACTTCTCGGCCATTTAACCTGGACTGGAACACCAAAGGCAGAGGTATGTCCATATTCATTAAGGATATCCACACCTCCAGGCTAGTTGCTCAGCGTAATGCATCCGAGGTTATTCAAGTGCAACTAACTCCGGGCAAAATTGCAATCCAAATTGTAACATGCTACAGATCCCCCACCATGCTCCAGGATTCCCACTCCTCTTTTCTTGATATACTGGAAAATATTAGAGTTCAACCAAACACCCTAATAATGGGCAATTTCAACTATCCCAACATTAACTGGGAAAACTACTCATGTACCAACTCCTTCATTCAACGCTTTCTGGAATTCATAAATTCCAATGCCCTGGATCAACTTATCCACACCCCCGCCAGTGGCAACAATATCCTAGACCTAGTCATTAACAACATGAGTGACCGGTGTTCCACACTTGAAGTCAACTCCTCGCTCATCAGATCTGAGCATAAGCTAATCACCCTAGATATCCACATCCTGCCCCCACCCCCATTAAGGAAACCACTGTAAAAAATGTCACCAAAGCCAACTTCATGCTTCTTAAGACAGAAGTGGCTAACTTCATGACACCCATGCAGATGGACAATACAGTTACAACTGCTGAATCCTACACAAATGCACTCTAGAAGCACTTACATGAGTGTATGGATCGTGCTATCCCAAACAGAACCAAGATGCTATCATCCAATGTGGTGGTCCCCTGCCATAAACAAACTCTACAACAGAGGGAAGAAACTGTTGCAAAAGAGAGTAAAATTCCATGAGTGGAGAAGCTCCCTGATCAGCCTCAGTAAGAGATCCCTTATAAGATCCTCCAAAGCTAGCTATGAAAACAAAATCTCCACTGATTCTAGGGACAACCACAAAGCATTCTATAGCTATGTCAAGAATCTCAGTGGCAACTTCCAGGTCTGCTCTGAGTTACAGCACAATGGCACAAAAAGTACAGAACCAACTGATATTGCCAACATCCTGGCAGATAGGTTCAGTGCTAACTTTATCCCCCCCTCAGCCCCTAAAGGGCCCATATCTATACAGGAAGAATGCAGAGTCCCTGTAATCACAACCACGCAGGTAAAAGCTGCACTCTCTAAAGCCAAAAACACAGCATCCATGGGACTGGACAACATCCCAGGCTGTGTTTTACACAGACTTCAGAATGAACTGGCTCCCCACTTTAAGCACCATGTTCAATCATAGCCTCACATCAGGCTTTGAGCCCACTGAATGATGCACAGCAACAGTTATCCCACTCCACAAAGGGGGAGCCACCACTGATCCTGGGAACTATTGCCTTATTAGCCTGACGAGCCTGGTCTGTAAGTCCATGGAACGTATCATCATGGAACTCATAAACAAAGACATTGGTAGCCTCCAAACTCTGGACCCCACCCAGTTCGGGTTTGTGAAAGGCAGATCATGCCTCCTGAACCTGATTGATTTCTTTGAGGCAGTCACCAAAGCTGTAGACTAGGGTAAGGGTGGTTCACACAGACTATCTTGACCTCGCCAAGGCTTTCAACACCATTCCCCATTCTGGAATTATAGCTAAACTCACTAAACTAGCTATAAATCCCTATGCCACAAGATGGGTTGCCAACTGGCACACTGACAGAACCCACACTGTAAAAGTTGCAGACTCCAAATCTGACTTCAAGCCAGTGATAAGTGGAGTACCACATGCTTCAGTCCTGAGACCTCTCCTGTTTGGTATTTACTTCTCTGAAGTACAGGCTAACACAGTAGGCCTTTGGCTAATGAAGTTTGCAGATGACTGAAAACTAGAAGCCATAGTCGAGTCCCCAGAGGATGTGGACATCCTGAGGAAGGGCCTCACTGAGACAGATGCCTGGTGTCAGAGCCATGGCCTCAAGTTCAATGCCAAAAAGTGCATTGTCATCCCCTTTGGTAAAAATTCTGTACCCATGAACTACCACATAGGTGACAGTCTACTTAATGCCGAATGTGTGATAAGAGACCTTGGGACCCAGGTGGACAGTAGTATCTCCTTTAATAACCACATCGTCACAGTAGTCAGGAAATCCTTCTACATGGCACACCTCATCAGAAAAGGGTTCTCATTCAGGAAAACAAAAGGTCATTGTTCCCCTCTACTTGACACTCATTAGACCCATTATAGAGTACAACGCCCCTTTTGGAATGTACCTCACAAGACATCTGCAGCAGCTGGAAAGGTCACAGAAGTACCTCACAAAGAGGATTACTACCCTCGAACAGATGCCCTACACTGACCATCTCAAAAATCACCAGCTTTACTCCACAGCATATCGCCTACTCCGAGGTTATCTCTGCCTAACATATAAAGCTATGTCAAACCCAGAGCTGTTGACATGCTACACCTAAAGAAATCTCAATCCCTCTGAGCTACACGCTCTAGGAACCTAAACTTTGTCACCACAATAAACAGAACATGCTGGAGGGATAGATTCCTGTCCCAGAGACTTCCCATACTCTGGAACAAACTACTCATCTATGTCAAGCAAAGTTCCTTATTACCACTCTTTAAGAAAAATCTTGATGAGTGGATGGGAAATAGGAAATACACCCCAGGATCACGTCTGTGTCTCTGCTTAACACGGGCACAGGAAAATAACTTTCTTGGGTGGCATAAACCAGGGAACCTTGTTGGCTAAACTTACTTAGACCCCTTGGGCTGATAGCCTAGTACCTATCTATGAACCTATAAAAGGTAGGACCCAAACATTTGCTGAACTACAGTAGCTGTGGATGGCATCACACCCACTGATTCTGTGAGAAATATCTAAGCTATTAGCTGACAGGTTTAGTGAAAATTTCACCCCTGGTCCCTTCCAAACAGTACACAAAGCATTCCTTTTACATCTCCCCCATCTTGCATCTCCAAAGAGCAAGTCATTAATGTTCTCTCCAAGTCCAAAAACACAGCCTCTATGTGACCTGATGGCATCCTAGTTTGCGTTTTAAATAGTCTAAAACATGAGTTAGCAACTACATTAGGTGCTCTCTTCAACCACAGGCTGAGTACTGGTTTTGTCTCTTTTGAATGGAAAGCAGTAACAATCATTCCCCTTCATACAGGGGGTAAAGTAACAGACCATAGGAACTACAGACCCATAAGTTTAACCATCCTTATCTGTAAGACCATGGAACAAATCATCATGGACTTTATAAATAAGGATATAGGTGATCTCAAAACTCTTTATCCAACACAGTTTGGTTTTCTCAAAGGCAGATCATGCCTATTAAACCTGGTGGAATTCTTCAAAAACATCATCAGAGCCATAGGCGAAGGCAAATCTGTGCATACAGCCTACCTTGCCTTAGCCAAGGACTTCAACACAATCCCACATTTGGGCATCATTGATAAATTTTCCCAGTTGAATATCAACCGATATGTCATTAGGTGGGTTGCCAACTGACTCACTGACAGATCACACTCAGTCAAAGCTGGGAATTTCACCTCAACCAGCAAACCTGTCACCAGTGGTGTTTCACAGGGGTCACTGCTGTGCCCCCTATTGTTTGGAATATACTTCTCAGACGTTCAGGCCAAAACAGAAGTGCTGTGGCTGACTAAGTCTGCTGACAACTGCAAATTAGGTGCAATCATCGAATCCCCATATGGTGTCAATATAAGTCAAGAAGGAGTTACACAAGCCAATGATTGGTGCCAAAGCCACGGACTCAAACTCAATGCTAAAAAATGCATCATCATCTCCTTCAGTAAAAAACAATATCCCTGCAGACTATCAGATAAATAATAATACCCTGAGTAACAGCTTAGTAGTGAGAGACTTGGGAACACAAGTTGACTGTAGACTAAACTTTGATCACCATGTGTCAACTATGGGAAGGAAAGCATTCTATATCATACACCTCATTAGCAAAGGCATTGCCTCAAGAGTGAAAGAGGTCGGACCTCCCCTATACTTGACACTCATCAGGCCAATAATTGAGAACAGTGCTCCCTTTGGAATTCACCTTACCAGGCACCTGCAGTAACCTGAGAGACCTCAGAGATTTCTAACCAAGAAAATTCAGGGTCTCCCACACGTGTTATACATTGACAGTCTGAAGTCACTGTTAATGTATTCAGTAGTGTACAGACTACTTAGAGGCAACTTGTGACCTGTCTACAGAGCAATCTGGGATCCAAACCTAATGGAAATGCTGCACATCCACAAGTCAAATGGAACAAGAGTCACCCATTCCAGGGATCTTAACCTGGCCTGCAACATAAATAGGACCTGCTGGACAGAAAGCTATGTCTCTCAGAGGTTGCTACTTCTCTGGAATAGGCTATCACTTCACATCAAACAGTGCCTCTCTATAACCCTGTTTAAGCATAGCCTGGATGACAGGATGGAAAACTGTAAATTCCTGCTGGGGATTTCACCTATGACCCTCCTAGATACGGGCAGTTGTTGCTAATTAAGATCTTGAGTTTTGGCAAGATCCTTTATATTGGATTTCTCTAGTGTTATATTGAGTACAGTATATAAGTATATATATATCACACACACACACACACACACACACACACACACACACACACACACACACACACACACACACACACACACACACACACACACACACACACACACACACACACACACACACACACACACACACACACGCACACACACACAATTAGTAGGGGGTATGGGGGTTTAGCTCTACACGGATAGTATAGGGGGCTTGCCCTCCTACATCGAATAGGTTTTCAATATTTTAAGTATTAAACATTTGGGTTTCAATATTTAGAGTTTTTCAACCAAATGAATGCATTCCCCCAGACATTAGAAAACCCTTTAGTACTATGCCACACCTGATGTTGATGTTGAATATGAGGACCGTACAGTTAGGAACCAAGTTGTTAAGGTTGATAGGTGAATGAGGAGGTACAAAACATTGTGGTATAAAACAATTCAGGACACATGAAACTAATACAACTTTACCTGGATGGTATGTACTCTTTAAGAGGCTATACACAGGCAGAATCATTAAGCTGTTGTGCCCACAGCAGAAGACATAATTTTAAATAGAAGGAGAGATACCTTGCTTAAATATAAACAAAAGCTCAAAACACCAGGTATGTATACTTTGGATAGCTGAAGATATATGGTTTCACTGTATTGTCAATGGTCATAAGACAGGCTCCTTAAGAAGACATAGAGAGAGAACGAGGAGGCACATGTTGTTCCTGGTAGTAAAGGATTCATATCTGGCTAAGGAAGTATTAGTTTTTCTTCTGAAAATATAGCTCGGGAGTAGGATAAAACTGAAGTGGAGTTTAAAAAATAGAGTGGAAATAAAATAAATGGAGTTATGGTTAAGAAGTAACAAGAATTATTTAGAGGGACTGACAAATGTTAAAGTATTGCAGAATAGGGTGAATCTCACAGAACAAGAAGAGAAGCAACTGCAGAATGTTACACAGAAAATAAGGGATTACAGGCAGTCCCTGGGTTACAGACATCTGACTTAAGGACAACACATAGATAAGAACAGGCTGCTGCAATGTCGGAAATAACATGAAAAATAAAAAATCCTTAAAGCTGTCCAAATTTTGCTTTCAAAATGAAGAATTATGTTGTACTTTCCTTTTCCCCATTCTCCCATTCATGAAGTTGCTCACACGTCTTGTTAGAGCAGTTACTGCTGCCTTCACAGAAAACAAGAGATCTGATTGGTTAAGAAATCGCTGTGTTGGTGATCTGACTGGTCAAGACCGCTGTCTTGTACAGTACAGTATTGAAGCAGTTACTGTACTGTACAGTAGAATGGGCAAATTACATTGTGGCTCACTAAGGTCTAGTTGACAGCAGGAGGTCTGACAGAGGTCAGGAAAGAATGGAAAGTATCCGTGGGTGATGCCCGTAGTACAGAAATGTGAAGCGAAGCTTAAAAAGAGGTAAGTTTAACATATATATTTTTTTTGTATGGAATGTTCTACTGTACTGTACTGTAGTGTATGAACATAGTTACTGTACTGTTATTACACTGTACTTACAGAATTATTATTATTACTACACTATACAGTATTATGTTTAAGTTTTCTTTATTATTTGGAAGTGTTTCTAAAGTGTTTTATATGCAAAGCAAAATAAAATAAATACTAGACTGAGGCAAACATTTGACTAATTGATATTTAATAAGAACCATGTGTACTTGTTTCGAAATACATACAAATTTGACTTGACAGACTAAAAAACGGATCTCAGCCTTAACCTGGGAACTGTCTGTACCTCGATAATATGCATGAATTATGAAATATTGCTATCAAGCAACTATTTTTTGATAATAACTCCAGAGCACAAACATTTTTAGTACAACAACTCAGGCAAAAGAAAGTAGAAAGGGCTGTCACCATGGTTAGGGTCCTTATAACAAGGAAGGTAAAGAGAAATCCTGTAAAGGTATTAGAAATATTTTGGAAATTCTATGAAAGTCTGTATAAAGCAGAGAAATATGGAAATCAAGAAATGGTACAAATGGAAATATTTATGGAAGAATTAAATATGCCAACGTTAAAGGTAGATGAGGCTCAAATACTAACAGTTAAGGTAGGAGGAGAAGAGATAACAATGGTGATGTATAACTAATCTACAGGAAAGACCCCAGGAATAAATGGTATCCCTGGGATGTTTGGTAGCTAGGAGGGAAAAAAACTGATAAAGATCTGGAAGGTTTTGTTTAACAGTTTAAGAGGAAGAGAAGTACCGACATCCTAGAAGAAAGCTGTGGTAGCAGTAATGCCTAAAGAGGGTAAGGATCCATCAGATCCAGCTTCATACAGGCCCATTTCAATACTAAACCATGATTATAAAGTGTTTATGTCTATAATGGCTGAAAGAATGGCAAAAGTAATGCCAAAATTGATATATATGGATCAGTGTTGTTTTGTGGAGGGGAGGCAAACATTTGACAACATTAATAGAACATTGATGATCCAGAGGAAAGGAAAATGTAAGAAAATATGACTGTTGCTGGTGGGTCTTGATGCAGAGAAATCATTTGACAGAGTAAGCTTGAACTTTATGAGTAGGGCAATGGAAGCATTTGCATTATCTGACAAAATTATAAGATTGACTAAGAGGATATATGAGGGAATGGAGCCAAAAATGTAAGTGGGTGGGGTCCCCTCTGATAATTTCTTCTTGAACAGAAGAACTAAGCAGGGGTGTCTTCTTTCCCCTTTGTTATTTATTTGCATTATATTTAGAACCATTGACAAAGAAAATACTGGACTCAGAAATGAAAGGATATTAATTGTTATGGTAGTCAAGAAAAACTGTCTCTGTTTGCAGATGATAGTATTTTTATAACTGACAAAACCAGAAAAGGACATTACAGTGTTGTGGAACATTTTGAGAAAATTTCATAACTTTTCAGGATACAAAATGAATGAAGCTAAAACAAAGGCAATAGCACTATTTTAGCAGCAATAACAGTACCCACACATGAATTGGTTCAACAACATCCATATTTATGGGGGCATGATAAAATGAAGTACTTAGGAGTATGGATTCAAAATGATTCCAGTGTGGCAGCTAAGGAAGTGTGGGAAGAGATTAAACAAAAGAATACAAAAATTGAGAAATTGGAAGCTCTGTTATATGAATATGGATAGTAAGATACAAGCAGTTAAAATGTTCTTATTCCCTTTATTCTTATACACAGGTCAGGCATATTTTTATCAACCAGAGGAGAAGTTGTGGATAGCGATTAATAAAGAGGTGAAGGACTTTATCTGGGAGGGGAAGATGGCAAGAGTCAAGTGGGATAAGCTGATTCTTTCAATAGAACAAGGTGGATTGAGATTATCTGATTTGAAGGGGTATTTCAGAGCTACATAGTTAAGGCTCCTATACAGAGCACAAGTAGAAACCTATAATTCAAAGTGGGAAGGGATGATGATGAAACAGGGGGGGAGCTGAAGAAACAAGGAAAAACTAGGATTTTGGATGTAGATCTTTAAGGAAAATAATAATCATACAGATTGTTATATTCATAAAGTAGCAGAAAGTATGCTAAGAACTAAGCCAACACGAGAATGGAGTAAGGAAAGACTGCCAATAGGTATGACTGAAATTAGTGATACAGATAATAGGCAAGAGGAAGCTGGACTTTATTGGAGAAAACCGCAAAGGAACCAAGGTATTGGCAGAAAAAAAACTAGAGAGCGGAAAGGTAATAGAATGGGAAGACGCCAAGAATTTATTTGGACTGCAGGTTAGAGATTGTCTTCCCCATCAAGGATTGATATCAAAGTATAGGCAAAGAGAAAGAAATAGGGGGTCCTAAATGAAAGACCATCACTGGTAGAGTTTTTGTAGAATCTAGAACAGAAGCTGCCATTAAAAAAGGAATTGTTATAAGAGCATATAAAATACTGAATGATAACTATAAGAATAAATCAGAGGAGGTTAGAAAGGACTGTGAAGATATATTGGATAAGCAATTCACAAAGGAGCAATGGGGACTATATGTATGTCTCCCAAATATGCAACAAAATCTAGAAGATTTGGGATTTTTGCTTGGAAATGTTTACATATATATTTTTATAGCTCCAGTAGACTCCAGAGAATTTTTCCTCAAGTAGACAGGGGAAAAAAGAGGTAATCCAGAACATATTTTCTGGGGGTATAATGAGTTGCCAGACTTTAAAGATTCTGTGTAGACTACTCTGTTAGAGATACTAGATGAGCAAGCTGGTGTAACTATGGAAATTATTTTTCTGAGCTATGATACAGAATTGGCATTGCTGAGTCTAATTATGGTTGCTGCCAAAAAAGCAATCAATAGAAAATGTATTTATTTATTTATTTATTTACATTTGTTTACTGGGAGTGTCCGACTGGACGTAGGTCCATTTTCAGCGGTGGCCCGGGGAGAAAAGATCCACAGTTAAAATAAACAGACAGTAGTTACATTGGATTACATAGTGATTAACAATTTAACATAGCAATTAATTACAAACATATTTACAGATGACAAACATAGTACATCGATAGACAACTAGAATCTTTATCTGCGAAGTACATAACAGACATTAACAAATGTTACAATAAGAAGTTCCTGCTGTATAATAAGTACTAGGCTTATGAGCATCTGAGCTTGCCATCATCAATGTAGTTAGTGGGGTGGAAAGAAAGGTAGTGGTTGGATGGGGTGGGTGATATTAGAGTGGGAGTTGCAAGGGCATAGCCAGCATATTTTTAGGTGTGCTTTTAGTAAAGTTTTGAAGTGGGTGCATGATGGTACGGAGGTAATTGTGGGTGGGAGGGAGTTCCATAATGTGGCTATGGCACAAGAAAATAGTGCTTCACCAGCAGAGTTATTGGCTTTAGTGACCTGCAAGTGATTTTTGTTGCTGGATATTAGTGGTCTGGTGGTGCGATAGGGTTGGATTAGATTCTGGAGGGATGGGACATTTAGTGGATGGTTTACTAGTTTGTGGGCGAGTGATAGTTGATACCATTGAAGGAGGTGAGGGAGTTCAAGCCAGCCCAGTTCAGCAAGTGAGAGACAGTGGTGACTACGGTAGGATGCCCCTGTGGCGAATTTGATGATTTTGTTGTAGCAGGTCTCTAGCTTGTTTAGATCGCATTGCCTTAGGTTGGTATATATTGGAGAGGCATAAAGTAGGGTGGAGATAAGGTGGGAATTTGCTATTAAAATCTTTGCTGCTTTGGTGAGACTTTGCTTATTTCTGTATAACATTCCTAGTTTTTTGTGGACTTTTTTATGGTCATGGATATGTGAATGTCAAATTTTAGTTTATTGTCTATTTCCACTCCTAGCAATTTGGTGTGTTCAGTTGGGTATATAGTGGTGCTGTCTTTTGCTGTGATGTTAAAGTGAGAGTTGTTTTGAGTGTGTTTGGTGGGTTGGAAGATGAGTAGTTTAGTTTTGTTTGGGTTGAGTATTAATTGGGCATCGGATAACCAGGTTTCAACAGAGGAAAAGGCTTCCTGTGTGACTTTTTGCAGTTTGGGTAGGGACTGGGCTGAGCAGATGATGGTTGAGTCATCTGCGTATTGTATGAGTGTGCCATGTTTGGTGGCAGAGGATAGATTATTGGTGAAAACGGAGAAGAGTAGGAAAATGGAAATCAAAGTCTAAACCAACTGTACTAGAAGTAGTAAATATAGTAACAAAGAGTAAAAATGGAATTGGGATCTTTAAAAAGGGTAGGATCAAATTACTTAGAAAAAATGGGAAATGTGGGAACAATACATACAGGAGTGGAATGAGGTTTAAAAGAAGACAGGACTTGAATGAGCCATGTAATGTCTGACTGGCAATGACTGGGGGTAGATTATAAGTGATGTATAATGTTTGCAGCTAGGACTGTGTTGGTATAGTTTGTGTTGTAAAATGCTTGCAGCTGGGATTAAGTCAATAATGGTTTGTTTTCATTTATAGAAATGCATGATTGCCTGTGTCATAAGTGATACTTTAATAAAGATGTTTTTTGTTTAAATTAAAAAAAGTGAGAGAAGGCAGGAACTGAATAATTTATGCACTGTTGGTTAGACTGTATGATATATAACAATATATGCAATGTATAATGTTTTTAAATGTGAACTTGTTAATATGGTTTTATTACTAAATATGTTTGCCTGCGTCACAAGTAATAATTCAATAAAGATGTTTAACAAAAAAAAAAGGAAGTATTTGTTTTGGTTGAAAGGTGTAACACCCCACCAACGAAGACAGTTGAGTATAGGTCAGAAAATTCATTCAAGTGCGCTTGCCACCTAAGGAAAATAGGGTGGAGAAGACAAAACAATGGACAGCTGCATCTGAGTTAACTACAACAATTGCAAGAACTTGATATGTCACTTGTCTTTTTCCATTTGCTTGTTCGTATGGTTGTGTGTATATATAGCTTGTGAAATAAGTCTTTGAATTTAAAGAATTGTGATGAGTTCCCACTTTAACTCATTTGACTGCTGCCTAATAATTTTTCTTAGCATAAAACATCAGCTGTGAGTATGAATACATGTGCAACAGTTTAATAAATGAGATGAAGACATTTTCAGACAGATGCCACTCCTAGACTAGAACACATGCATTAGAAATTAAACATCTTTTCCTAGGAGGAGAATGAAACTGGTCATTTGTGATTAGTGCTCTTCCCCTATTAACTAATTTGAATAAACAAGTAAATAAATAAATAATTCTCTGTGGAAAAGTTTATCTGTTATTAAGACACATCTCTCCATGTATTTTATGCATGAAAGTAAGAAGGAAGGCATTGCCAGCTCTATGCTCTAGAAGGATGAAGCCCTGATTATAACCCAGGTGATCCACATTCACTTAGGTGAGCACTGGAGTGGCTCAGGGAGGATGGAAGTGAATGGCCGATGGTGACACCTCCATCACAGAGGAGAGGAATCCAGCTTTGCAGCACTAATTGATGTGGTACAACAGAAATATAGTGAATTGTATACTCACCCATACCTCTCAACTGTCCAGATTTTCTTCTCATATTTTTGGCCTGTTCCTCATAAAATTTGTGGTTGTCTGGCAAGTTATTGGGATTGAAGTCACTAAATAACGAGAGACATTTGAGTTTCATACTTCATATCCTTCAAAAATGCATGGTAACACAAAACCTGTTATTCTGGCAACTTTCTAAGTTTATAGGAGCAATATTTTAAATGTTTCCATATTTTTAGGCACTTGTCCCCCATTATTGTGGCCTTTATCTAGATTTCTTGTGCTAAGAGGTTGAGAGGTATGCAATTATTATAGATGTTATCTTTGTTCAGCTGCAGAATGCAGCTGCCCTGCTAGGAGAGTCTGAAGGAGGGTCCATACATACTATTAGATGGGAAAGTGTAGTAGACTCTTGTGCAACAAATAATTTGACTTTCCTAACTGTGTGTGTTGTCAAAGTGTTATATGAGAAGAAACATTATTGGTTCATGCTTGACCTGTGAAAGGGTTATAACTACAAGGTTCTTGTACCTAGTCAAATAATGCAGTGCGAATTGTGGGAATAACAGACACTGAGGTTACAGCTGCTTGTGGTTGTTGTTATGTTTACATAAGTAAGTTAGTTACCTATTACTTCACTGTATTTTATTGATTTTTCAGCATTTCTGCCAATAACATCAGTCTTTGTACAGCAGAGATTTTATACCCCTGTTAAATGCAGTAGTCTGTGACAGCTGTGTGAATCTTTGACTTTGCAAATGCATGTCAATATGATGTTACAGGGAAATATTTGGTACTTCCAGATGGTAGCATGATATGTGTTTTTAATTGACGTAACTTTGGCACAACTCCTATGCAGCTGTTACAAGACATTGTACTGTTTTACAAACCATGTGTTTTCTACTTTGTGCTAAAATCATCACTCTTACATGTATTATAAGCTGTCAACAATTGCACATTAGAAGTGTGCTGCTCAAGACAAATGCTCCTGTCTTTGAATTTTGGAAACGTTTTCTGTTATGATAAGAATGTACTATTTGTATGCTCTAATTTACTTTATGTGTTTGAACTTAATATTCTCTTTCAGTAATTGAAGCTGATAGAAGCAAAGATATTAGAAAGCTTGCATATACTACAGTGTTATTGGAGTTCAGTTTTTCTGTTTGCATGTGAAATAGACAAATAACTGCATGGCTATTATCTGGGTAAACTGGCACTGCATCACACTTTTTTTTAATTTATTTTTTTAATTTATGCAACAGTGCCATTTGTATTTCTTAATGCCATATTAATTAGTGTGCAGCAGGACATCTGTGCTGTTGGCTGCTTATAATCCAATGAATAGTGTTTCAACAAAGGTAATGTCACATTAATAATATAGGTCACATAAGCAATATATTTCAGCATGAGTGCCTCAGTCTTTCGGACTAAACTGTGACATATTATTGTTTAACCTCTATCTGTATTTATTGCTGTGTTATCACTTGAAGTTAGAAGGCACTCATGTAATACTATTCTAAACTAAACAGCCTCTAATGCCATAAAACAGTGCAAGAATTAAAACAGAGACTGTGTTATAGAAGGCAGATAAATGATTTCTGACAGATAAAAATCATACCTTGTTAGAGATTTACAGTGCAATATTTAAAGAAAGAAGATTCAAGAAATATCTATCATCTATCTATCTATCTATCTATCTATCTATCTATCTATCTATCTATCTATCTATCTATCTAAAATGTGTGTGTGTGTGTGTGTGTGTGTGTGTGTGTGTGTGTGTGTGTGTGTGTGTGTGTATATATATATATATATATATATATATATATATATATATATATAGAGAGAGAGAGATGTGTGTGTGTGTGTGTGTGTGTGTGTGTATATATATATAGAGAGAGAGAGAGAGAGAGAGAGAGGTGTGTGTGTGTGTGTGTGTGTGTGTGTGTGTGTGAATTTCCTTTTCATTATCACTTTAAACCTGCTAAATTGTTACTGCATCCTGGGGCAGTTTATTCATTTAGAAATTGTTTTTTACTGCTTGATTGCTGTAGCAAGTTACTGTGTGGCAAGGCTTAGTTGAATTCTAGATGACTAGCGAATTCAATGATAGCTGGTATACATTTGGATTCCCATATTCTTGTGATGGTCCAAGTACCACTATAGGTCAGGTAAACCTAATTTAAGAGGACCTCCAGCAATTCATGAAAAGTCCAATATTCTCAATGCTATGAATTTGTAATGCTTAGGAAAAGTAACATGTAGGTTAAAACTGTAGTGTAATTAAGGGTATCAGCTTTGTTAAGAGTCTGAGCCATGTTTACCTCACAGACACAAGAAACAGGGCTGAGCTAATCGAAGGAAGGACGCTGAGCAAACTCGGATCTATAATATATAACATTAAGTATCCTGTTTTTTTTTTTGCTTATTTTTTGAGTTATTTATAGCACTTTGTCTACTGTATATTTTTCTAGCTAGTTTCACTGTGTGTGAGGTATTAACTGGAAAGTGTCCACTTTTATTAAGCATCTGTTGGGTTGTTTGATTCTGATAACTTGTTTGCAGTTAAAAGCTTTCTCTAGAGGCTCCTTTAACTGTTTAAAACTTTCATTTAAAGGCTCACTGCTGATTTTCTGCTGTGAGAAACATTTCTGCAGTTTGTTTCCAACCCTTCCTCCCTATTGGTATGCTGTTTTTATAGTTGGTGGCTTTGCAGTTGCCCACCCCTACTGTAAATTTGATCTGGGACCCTCCTCCCAGTCTAGTGTCATTACCTCATTCTACCTAATACAGGGAGAACATTTGAGAAGGCCAATCAGCTTAGTTCCTGCTCCTCCTTTCTCTCTTTCCACTTAAAAAAAAAAGATTAGAAGCTTGTTTCCTGCCTTTCCTGTGGGTAGTCTAGTCTGGATACAGATTTGCTGTGTCCAGGACTATTTGTGGGCTTCTAAACCCCCAAGCCTTTCTGTGTTGGAGGGAAGCTTTCTAGCTTAATTTTGTTTCTTAGAACTAGCCAGTTTTTTAGTTTCAGCACTCGTTTCTTTGAGCTCAGCACTTGTTCAGAACTTATTGTAAGCACTAAATAAGCTACAAATTACTACAGCACTCAACTTTCCTCACTGTCTAGAGGAAAACAGTTTCTAGTACTTAACAAATAAGCACCTATCCAGGCATGTCTAAGGGTCAGCTCTCTGTATTTTCTCCTGTCTATCTGATGAATCTGGGCATCTTGGGGCAATGCAGCAATTGCCTCATGTACACAGACAACCCTCTCCTCCTACCACCCAACACCACAACCTGTGAGAGATGCACATATATAGCCAAACTGGAAGCAAAGCTCTCTTCACCTAAGACTGGACTAGACAGTCAAGAGGAGAAGGTAAACATTTGCACCACACCACACTCAGCACATAGTCCCTCAAAACCTACACCACCAAAACACACACATAGAAACACAAAACACACACCTACATTCACGGAGGCTCTCAGTAAAAACCTGCCCAAGCAACAGGGACCACCAAAGCAGAAACACAAGCAACCTCCACCCCCCCCAACACATCCCAAATGACACATAGCCCACAGACTCAGTGTGCCACTCAACCACAGCCCATAAGGCATAACAACGTACCCAACACTCTAGTCATAGGTGACTCTATAGTCAGGCACACTGATGTTCCAATCACCAGGCTAAACAAGGAGAAAGTTACTGTCAGCTGCCTGTCTGGTGCAAGGATCCGCCACATAACTCATGCACTCAGGTCACTCCACAACAAGTACATCCATGACTCTGTCATTGTCCATGTTGGTGTGAATGACCTGAGATGTACCTCCCTGGACTACATGAAAAGGGACATGGAGGAGCTGTCCGATCTTGTAGCCCAGGCAGGTATGACCCGAGCCCTGAGTAGCATCCTGCCATCACACAGAATGATACCACAGTACAAGGTTAAAATGATTGACTTCAACAATTGGCTAAGCTTCTGATGTCATTCTAAGGGGATCCAGTATCTGTCTGCCTGGGATGACATGATCGACAAACCATGATGCTTTGCCAGAGATGGCCTGCACATGTCGCCCCTGGGATTCCGGATACTAGCTAAAGCTCTAGCCACCCCTATAGTGCCTTTTTTAGGTAAGTTTCAAATGACAAATTCACCACCATAACAGGTACAAGCAAGAAGAATCTGAGGGTATTGCTACTCAATGCTAGAAGTCTAAACCCCAAAATGCACTCACTCAAGGCACTCCTTAAAGTGGAGAACATTGACATCTGTGCAGTGACAGAGACCTGGTTAAAGGCTCCAGAGAGTACCCCTGCATTACCAGGCTATAATTCATACCACACTTTTCGGCCACCTAACCTGGACCGAAACACTAAAGGTGGAGGTGTGTCCATATTCATTAAGGATATCCACACCTCCAGGCTAGTTGCTCAGCATAATGCATCCGAGATTATCCAAGTACAACTAACTCTGGGCAAGACCACAATCCAAATTGTAGCTTGCTACATATCCCCCACCATGCCCCAGGATTCCCACTCCTCATTTCTTGATACACTGGAAAATATTAGGGTGCAACCTAACACCCTAATAATGGGCGGTTTCAACTACCCTACCATTAACTGGGAAAACTACTCATGTACCAACTCCTGTGCTCAACATTTTCTGGAATTCATAAATTCAAATGCCTTATCCACATCCCCACCAGGGGCAGCAATATCCTAGACCTGGTCATTACCAACATGGGCAACTGGTGCCCCAAACCAGAGGTCAGTTCCTCGTTGGTCAGATCCGGCCACAAGCTAATCACTCTAGACATCCATATCCCTCCCCCACCCCCCATTAGGGAAACCACAGTAAAAAATGTCTCCAAAGCCAACTTCACGCTTATTAAGACAGAAGTAGGAAACTTCACAACACCCATGCTGACGGACAATAGATGCATGACTGTTGAAGCCTACACAAATGCACTTTATAAGTACTTACATGAGTGCATGGATCATGCAATCCCTAACAGAACCAAGATGCTATCCTCCAAAAAAGGAAGCCAATCTGGTGGTCCCCTGCCATAAACAAACTCTACAACAGAAGAAAGAAACTGTTGCAAAAAAGAGTAAAATCCCATGATTGGAGAAACTCCCTGGGCAGCCTCAGTAAGAAGCTGAGATTCCTCATAAAATCCTCCAAAGCTAGTTACATAAACAAAATCGCCACTGACTCTAAAGACAACCACAAAGCATTCTATAGCTATGTCAAGAATCTCAATGGCAACACTCAGATCTGCACTGAGTTACAGCACAATGGCACTAAATATACAGAACCAGCTGATATTGCCAACATGCTGGCAGATAGGTTCAGTGCTAGCTTTATCCCCCCATCATCCCCTAAAGGGCCCATCTCTATACCAGAAGAATACAAAGTTCCTGTAATCACGGCTGCACAGGTAAAAAATACACTATCCAAAGCCAAGAAGACAGCATCCATGGGACCTGACAACATCTCAGGCTGTGTTCTACATGAACTACAGAATGAACTGGCACCCCACCTAAGTACCATGTTCAATCATAGCCTAACCTCAGGCTATGTGCCCACTGAATGGTGCACAGCGATGGTTATCCCTCTCCACAAAGGTGGGGGGGTCCTACCCCAGAAACTACTGCCCCATTAGCCTAACGAGCCTGGTCTGGAAGGCTATGGAATGTATCATCATGGAACTTATAAACAATGACATTGGTAATCTCCAAACTCAGGACCCCACCCAGTTCGGGTTTGTAAAAGACAGATCATGTCTCCTAAACCTGATAGACGTCTTTGAAGCAGTCACCAAAAGCTGTAGATGAGGGTAAGGTGGTTCACACAGCCTATCTAGATCTCACCAAGGCTTTCGACACCATCCCCCACTCTGGAATTATAGATAAATTCACTAAACTAGGTATAAATCCCTATGTGACAAGATGGGTTGCCAACTGGCTCACTGACAGAACCCACACTATGAAAGTAGCAGACTCCAAATCCAACTTCAGACCAGTAACAAGTGGAGTACGACAGGGTTCAGTCCTGTGTCCTCTCCTGTTTGGTATCTACTTCTCTGAAGTATAGGCTAACACAGAAGGTCTTTGGCTAATGAAATTTGCAGATGACTGCAAACTAGTAGCCATAATCAAAACTCCAAAAGATGTGGACATCCAACAAAAGGGCCTTACTGAGACAGATGCCTGGTGTCAAAGCCATGGCCTCAAGCTCAATGCCAAAAAGTGCATTGTCATCCCTTTTGGTAAAAACTCTGTATCCATGAACTACCACATAGTTGGTAGTCTACTTAACACTGAAAGTGTGATAAGAGACCTTGGGACACAGGTGGACAGTAGTCTCTCCTTTGATTATCACATTGCCACAGTAGTCAGGAAATCCTTCTACATGGCACACCTCATCACAAAAGGTTTCTCATCCAGGAAAAAAGAGGTCATTGTTCCCCTCTACTCATCACTCATTAGACCCATTATAGGGTACAATGCCCCTTTTGGTATGTACCTCACAAGACATCTACAACAACTGGAAAGGCCGCAGAAATACCTCACAGAGAGGATTACCAGCCTCAAATAGATGCCCTACGCAGACCGTCTCAAAAAACTGCAGCTTTACTCCATCGCATATCGCCTACTCAGAGGTGATCTTTGCCTAACACACAAATCTATGTCAAACCCAGAGCTTTTAGACATGCTCTACTTAAAGAAATCCCAATCCCTACAAGTTACATGCTCTAGGGACCTAAATCTTGTCACCACAATAAACAGAACATGCTGGAGGGATAGATTCCTGTCCCAGAGACTTCCCATACTCTGGAACAAACTACCTATCAATATCAAACAAAGCTCCTCATTAGCACTCTTCAAGAAAAATCTTGATGATTCGATGGGAGATAGGAAATTCACCCCGGGGATCACTTCTGTGGCTCTGCTCAACAGTGGCACAGGAAAATAATTTTCTTGGGTGGCGAAAGCCAGGGTACCTTTTGGTTAGGCTTATATAGGCCCTAGGGCCAATAGCCTAGTACCTACCTATGAACCTATGAACCTATGAGTCTTACCTTTGCGTTGGGAAATTTGGGTGGGCATAAAATGGGCCAATAGGACTGATATTTACCTCAGAAATGCAAAGTATAGGATTTGATTCTTGCCTTAAAAACAGATATTGTCTAGACTTAAGATGAAGTCAGATAAGTGTCCCTTCTAGCATGGTAACAATTCTAGCCAAGGGATAATACTGGAAATGGCCTATAGGATGGTGTTAGATTTAATGTGCGCTTTCTTCATATCCCTTAGTGTTTAAAAGTAATTTATCACCTGCTTACTACAAGAACTGCAAACACACTATACTTTTTTTCTGTTAAATAAATTATGGCTTCATTACACTTTCATTATGCATGAAAATGCGATATTATACCTTTAATAATCAAAGTGTTCTAATTGCTGTTGGCTTTCTACATTGTCATTAGATATGACTTAAAGTGAACAATCCAACATAGGATGTCAGCAGAGAGTAGAAAATCCTGGAATTCATGGGTGTCTCTTTCTCTCTCTCTCTTTTTTTTTTTTTACAGTGCCCTAATTTACTTGGCTCTGTGCTTAAGAATGCAGTGGATAATTAAAAAAAATGGTAAGGAGATACGTACTACTCAAGAATTTTAACTATCGTCTCCTCACCTATTGTTCAGATCTTCAGTCATCAAAGTAGCCATCAGTCTCATATGCCCCTGAAGCATGTACATTAAAATTAATGCAGCAGGAAAGAAAAAAAAAACACATTTAGGTTCATCTGGGTGAACAGTTTTTCCTGATTAAATGGCCAATGGTTACCTTGGGTGAACATAGTGGTTCAAACATGAAATATCAAAGCATCGTAAACACTTTTCTTTGAAGAACCTCAGACTGAAAAAGAGGAATCCCTCACACGAGAGAAAATGAGTCTCAGATGCTATATGTATGCTTAGAGTCATATCATATATCAGTGGGCTTTGTCTACAAAACGCTGGTCCTAGTTTTGCCCATAGCACTAATTACACTCTGTAACAACCATATGACACTGTACACAACCCTAAGTCCAGACATAATTACAGTTCTTAAGCATATTCCTAAATTTTGAGTCTAGTGCTACCATTAGGGATGGCGTTAACTGATATGTGAAGGTGGGGATTGGTAACTGATATCTACTTTTCGATTATTAAAGTAGTGTGAGTAAAATGCCTGTCTTAATTTAGATAAATGCCTAACTGCCTAGACTGAACACAGTCCTCCAAAGTCAGAAAGCTAGGTCTAGAGTTGAGATTATCATGGACCTTGATAGCTGAGATAGTATTTAGGAGGAACTGTATGTGAAGGTGCAAAAATCAACATTAAAGCTCAAAGTTAAAGTTAGGGTGTAGGTGATTTTTTTTATATACTGGGCTGTGATTAAAGATGGGTTACATCAGTGGTATTACTAAACAACATAACCTTGGTCTTCAAAGCTGCAGTCAAGGTTTTCGTTTGTGGTATGATGCATGTTTACGTTTTATAGACTGTGAGTGGAGGGTCAGTCTTATTGGGTAGTATGTGTAAAAATGCATTTTTTAACCATACTCTTAAATGGCAGCATACATTTTGCCTTCTAAATTGGAAAGTAAAGTTAGGGTAAGGATTATAGTAAAGATTAGGATTAATTTATAAGTGAATGCTGGGTTACTTTTAGAGAGGAACTGTAATTGAAAATGGGCAATTACTTTAGGCATATTCCTGCTTAACAGCCTAACTTAAACTCTCAAAGGTATGGCTAGGTTTAAAGTTTAGTACTGGAGTTATGGTTGTCTGTGATCTGAGGAGAAAAGTTATTGCTATTTGTAGAGCAGGGGTTAAAGTTATAAAGATTCTGATGCCCCACTATTGGGCCAGTAATCAAGGAGCCCCAATCCTCACCACTGGCAACAGTGGGGGATGTGCATTGGGAGGATGACAAGTACACATACAGTAAAGTGCAATTTCTCTTAAGAGTACACAGAGACCACAGTCAGTCTGAGGCTGGTTTTTCCCTCTTTCTCCAGATCTCCAGTAAGACTCCCCACTGGCACAGCTATAGAGTTGAGATATCAGCTGAGTGGCCAAGCCAAGACCTCCAGCACCCTCTCTGTGTTTTGTGTCCCTGCCCAAGTAGCTGACGCACGCACACACTTTGAGATTTGATTGATATACAAACACACATACCTGGGAAAGGCTGGCACAGGTTTACTAGCTATGCCTACTTTTGCCCAGACTATAAGGTATTTATCACTGTCACCACCCATGTCTTTATCAGCTACTTTAAGGCCCTTAACAAAGGGTGTCCAATCTTACTGTGTAATGTTACTATCAGTACAAATGATAGTTTGACCAAGAGCAAGGCTATTAGGAGTGGCCCACTGTGTCACCAAATAAATATGCAAGCACTCTCAGAACTTAAATATGTCTCACAAATATCAGCCACAATGAAAGGTTTAACGATATTTAATAATAAATAATAAAAGAACAAGAAAATACTTGGTATATAATCACAGTTACATCAGAGCTCAAAATCACAGGAAATATTTAAAGCAACATTGCAGGACAGTCTCAAATAAATAAAGAAAACATCTAAACTATACTTCACTATATTCCTGACTGAATCTAAGAGAATTACTACACCCTAATTAACTTACTTACAGAGCAAGCAAGGCAGATGTGGTGAGTGGATCTTGATATTATCAGGTCAAAGACAAATACAGAATACTCAGTCTGTCACTCTGAGACTTCTTAAATTAATATTTCAAATATTACTGCTGGGTTGGCTTGCAGCATGACATCACTTCTTGTCATCTGACTTCATCCAGGTGAAAACACCCACTGATGCATTTGGTAGTATTTAGCATCCACTTGTGAAAACACATAAACAAGGACTTCTCTTAGATCTAAGGCAGATACTAGAAGTCATAAAACAATAAACACTTCCAAGACAATACAAAGACTTCTAGTTCTAGATATTGTGTCTGTTACTGCACTGAAATTGAAAGATAACATATTTTGTTTATGACCCAGCCATAAAGTAATTCAATCTCAACTATTCTTCTGAAGTTAACTTTTGTGTTGCAGTTTCCATTGTTAAAATATATACATCTAAACAATTACATCTATAACACAAGCATCTTACATGAAGCATGTTGATATTCACAGATGACACATAACCATTTACATAATTCCAGAGAGCTGTGCTGGGAGTATCTCCTTTTGTTACACTTCTGTATAAATCATGTTAATATTCACAAATGACATGCAATCATTTACAAAATTCCAGATAGCTGGGCTGGCAGCATCTCCTTTTTTACAGTTCTATATTTATATTCACAAATGGCATATAATTATTTACAAAATTCCAGCTAGCTGAGCTGGCAGTATCTCTTTTCATGACAAGAATTTTGAAAGCTGTGTTGACTTAGGGACGCAATGAGACTGAAAATGCAAGCTTCTTTCAGGAATGTCCCTAACCAGCAGTTCAAACTTTACTATCCAGTTTGGGTAATATGGTTATAGTTAGGGATAGGCATATTTGAATTCTGTTGGTTAAGGTTAGTCTTAGGACGTTAGTGGGCTTAATTTAGGAATCAACTTAATCTACAATTTCATCCTAAAATTTGAGGTTGTAGGGCAAGGTTATTTTTTAAAGGGAGAGTTGATGTTAGTATTAGATAGCCCTACATTATTTTCATATGGAAGGAGATTCAGTAAGTGTACAGCCTTCCATACTTGTACCAAATCTGTGTTGCCCTACCAGGCCATCTGTATATTTGAAGGAAGTGTAACTTTTATTTTGTGTACCATTTCTTTGTATTTCATTCATTCATTCCTAATCTCACAAGTGATCCTATAAGTTTTTGCTTTAACCCTGGTCCTGCTCCTCACATTATTAGACAACAGTAATAAATTAATGCATTACAAAATATAACTCTGTAGTAACAGGTTCATAGGTTGATAGGACGATGCTAGGCTATCAGCCCGGAGGCCCTTATAAGCCTAGCCAAGAATTTTACCCATGTTCCCACAAAGTCAGCACCTGTTTTCTCTGTCCAGCAGGGACACAGGTGGGATCCCAGGGGTATATTTTCTGTTTCCCATCCAGTTGTCCAAGTTCCTCTTAAAGAGGGCTAATGAGATACTCTGCTTAACATGGAGAGGAAGTCTATTCCACAGATGGGGGAGTCACTGGGACACAAATCTCTCCCACCAATAAGTACTATTAATGTCACAGACCAGATTGAGACCTTGTGGGCCAGTTGTGTGAGTGGAGTTTGACTTACGGATATGCAGCAACTCCATCAAGGCTGAGTCCGAGATGGCCTTCATTGCCAGACACAGGTCACCTCTGAGCAGTCTGTATGAGACTGAGTAGCGGGACAGGCCTTTTAGCCTATCTGTATAGGATAAGTGTTTGAGACCCTGGATTTTCCTTGGTCAGGAACCTCTGTGTTCTCTCTAACTGCTACATGTGTTTGGCAAGGTACATGTCGAAGAGGGTATTGTACTAGATAATGGGTCTGATAAGGGAGGAGTACAGGGATATTATGACCTCCTTGTTTCTGGATGAAATACCCTTACTTATGAGGTGGGGCATGTAGAAAGCCTTCCGTACAATGGATGCAACATGGTGGTCAAAAATCAGGTTGCTATCAACCAGGGTGCCCAAGTCCCTCATGACTGATTGTATGCTTAGTACATTGTTGTTAATGTGATAATTAGTGGGGACACCATTTTCTACAAAGGGGATAATGATACATTTCTTAGCATTCAGTTTGAGGCCATGCTTTTGGCACTAGTCATTAGTTTGTTAAGGGCCTCTTGGAGGATGTTCACTTCACTAGTGGAATTGATGACAGTGCCTAGCTTGCAGCATTCTGCAAACTTGGTCAGCCACAGACCACTGAGTTTGGCTTGCACCTCAGAAAAGAATATCCCAAACAGTAGAGGCCCCAAGACCAATCCTTGGGGTATGCTGCTTGTTACAGGTCTACTACTAGAGGTGTCTTCCCCTATTTTGACTGAGTGAGTACTATCAGTGAGCCAGTTATCTACCCATTTGGTAACATATGGGTTGATGCCTAGCTGGGAGAGTTTATCTATTATGTGGAGTGAGGAATAGTGTTGAAGGCTTTGTCTAGGTCAAGGTAGGCAGTGTACACTGTCTTGCCATCATCCATGGCTTTGGTGACTATTTCGAAGAAGGCGACCAAGTTTAATAGGCATGATCTCCCTGTGACAAAAACAAACTGTGTGGGATCAAGTGTTTGGTGGTTGCCAATGTCCTTGTTTATAAGGTCCATGATAATGCATTCCATGGCCTTGTAGATCAGGCTAGTTAGATTGATGGGCCTATAATTGCCTGGGTTGGTGGACTCTCCACCTTTGTGCAGAGGGATGGCAGTGGCTGTCCTCCATTCTGCTGGGATGAAGCCGATGCACAGGCTTTGGTTGAATAGGGTGCCTAGTGATGCTGAAAGCTCTTGCCTGAGTTTATGTAGGACACAGCCAGGGATGTTGCTGGGTCCCATGGAGGCTGTATTTTTTGCCTTTGAGAGGTCATTAATAACTTGCTCTCTGGTGATGAGAGGAGGGGGGAAGGTGCTGGGGATGTCCTGGTTTACTGATGGGTGAACAGGGGGGTGAAGTTTTCACTGAACCTGTCTGCCAGCAGGTTGGCTATATATATGGCATTTGTGTATATAGTATTCTTGACCACCAATTCAGAGTGGATTTGGCCATTACCTTTGAGATTGAGTACGTATGCGAAGAAGGCCTTGTGATTGTCCTTAGTGGATGTGGCCAATTTGGACTCGAAGTTAGCCTTAAAGGATTTCACCAGTGACCTTATTTGCCTGTTCAGACAAAGGAGAGATTGCTTTCAACTTGGCACCTTCTCCTTCTTGGTACTGGATAGCAATTTTTTTCCTTTTATTATAGAGTCTGTTTGTTGCTGCTGTCCACCAGACAGGTTTACTCTTCCTTGAGGAAGATGATTTGGTCCTGTCAGGTATTGCTGAGTCCATGCAGCTATATAGGTGCTCATATAGTTTTTTTGATGTAGACTTGGACATTAGTGCTTGATTCAAATGAAGGGATGGTGGGTGTGAAGCTGCTTATACCTGCTCTCAGGAGGTTGTAATCAGCTTTGGAAAATGTTTTTGTTTGTACCTTGCAAAGGAAGAGGTCATGGGAGATGGTAACTTCGAAAGTGATTGCTTTATGGTCACACCTTACTTAGGAGGATGAAACTGTAGGGGTGCTACAGTGGCTACTCATGTTGGTTAGTACCAGGTCCAGGATATTTTCACCTCTTATGGGGGTGTCATCCAGCTAATCCAATGCATTGGCATTGACAAAGTCGAGGAATCTCTGGGCATTCGTGTTTGAGCTAGAATAAGCCTTCCACTTTGTGGTTGGGTAGTTAAAGTTGCCTAGGATCAGGGTAGAGGGTTGAATCTTGATAGATTCAAGTAAGTCCAGATAGGTGGATTGGGCCTTCTGAGTCATGGTTGAGAGTCTGTAGCTAGCTATGATTTGAATAGGTGTTTTGTCAATAGTTAACTGCACCTGAAGTGTCTCCTGTACTTCATACTCTTTGAGCAGGCTGTAAGTATGTATGTCTTTGATAAATATTGAAAATCCATCTCCTTTGGCTTTGTAGCCCTCTGTATGGGGGTCTGAAAGTATGATAGGACAAGAAACCAGGTAAGGCTGTGGTGCTCCCGGCAACTTTGAACCAGGTCTCAGTGACTGCACAAATGTCAGCATCTTCCAGGGTGAGGAATGCTTGCAATGAGTACAGTTTCATCTTAAGACTCCTAGCGTTTAGGAGCATGACCTTTAAATTTTGTTTAGAAGAATTTTTCACATTGGTAATTTTGTCCTCATGATTTTGCCTAAAAAAGGCACTATGGGGGAGAAGCCTGAAGTCCAGGGGAGACAGCTGAAGGCCATCTCTGGCAAAGCATTATGGTCTGTTAGTCATGTCCTCCCAGGCTGTCAGGTACTGGATCCCCTTGGAATGACACCAGAAAATAAACCAATTGTTAAAGTCAACCATTTTCTGTTTGTACTGAGGCGTCATTCTGGGTGATGGTAGGATGCTGCTTAAGGCTAGGGACATATCTGCCTGGGACATATATTCAGTGAGCTCAATCATGTCGCTCTTCATATAGTCCAGAGAGGTACTTCTCAAGTCATTCACACCAACATGGACTATGACAGAGTCATAACAGTACCTGTTGTTGACAGACTTGAGTGCATGAGTGATATGGTGGATTCTAGCACCTGACAAGCAACTTACAGTGACTTTCCCCTTGTCTAGCCTGGTGAGGGGCACATCTGTGTGTCTTATGATAAAGTCTCCTATGACTAGTATGTTGGGTATGTAGCTGGGCCTTAGAGGCTGTGAGACACAGGCATGTGTACTATGTTTGGTGCTTGGTGCGGTGGGTTGTGATGTGCATGTGTGCTTTTGCCTCGGAGGTCTCTTTTGTTTAGATATGTTTTTGTTGAGAATCTCCACATATGTAGGAATGTACTGTACAGGTGTGGGTGGTGTTAGAGATGTGTTCCTTGTGCAGACATCCTTCTCAGTGCCAGATGTACTGGCTTGTGATTGACAGCAACAAAGAAATATAGAAAAATTTAAGCAGGTGCATATACATTCTGTTATGTAAAAAAGTAACCACTAAGTTACTGTAAAAACCCTAAGCATTTTACAGTGCTTTAAATGAACAAACCACAACATGAGAAACCAATAAATAAATGAGTTATTGCAATGATTTTGTTAATAACATTAAAAGGCAAATGTTCTTAATAAAAACACATGTAGCATTAATTAGCAAAGCCCCTGTAGAATAATTAGGCCATTAGAGGCCTGTGAAATATGTTCACAGAAATGCAGTTCTGAATCTGAAAATGTAATGAATTCCATAGCAGTCTCATTGCAGAAAAAATGTTTTCAAGAAATCTCCATTCCCATCCTGGAAATAACTAGCAGCCCTAAACTTGCTGATAAAGGAGCCAATGTGATAGGTTGTTAATAAATCCTTATAGTGAGCAAGACTCCGGTTATGTAGAGCTTGGTAAGTTAACAAGAATAACTCAAATAGCAGCTTATAAAACACTGGACGTCACTTGAGATCCAACAGTACAGCAGTGATATAGCCATAATGGGAAGCTCTGGTCTACACTATAGCTACAGTTTTGCATCCATTTCTGATAGCAAGAGAACAGTGTACAGAAGCCACAGATATAAGATATGACAGCAGGTAAGGCAAGCTGTGCCAACAACATGAAAATGTATAACAAGGCTTTTAGGTGGAATAAAGTGCTTAACCTAGGCTCTCTCCCACAGAAGATAATACAGAAGATTATGACTGGATCACTGATCATCATCAGTGTATATAATGAAAAATTAATTTCAAAAAATGAGCCTTGAGAGAGGTATGAGAAGCAAATCTCCCGAAACCTACACCTAACATGATTGACTGGCAGTTTGATCATAATCTTTCATTGTACAGTGCTTTAAATTAGAGTTCTCATCTTATTTGTTTTAATTCATATTATGTTTTATTGAATTCTCAATATTTATGCAGTAATCCACATCTGGGTGTGGGTATATTAGACTTTACCCATGGCTGGTGTTTGATCACGAAAGTGAAGCCCGTGTGATCAAACAAAAGCATCCATGGGGAAATCCTGATATACCCACATCTGGGAGGGGATTATTGCTATTATACAATGACATTATTTAAGAAAGAAATGACTTACATTTATTTAATAATCCCCGGGATTCATTAATGCCTACACGTGTCCACTAAGAATCCACCATTCTGAGTGGACAGACGACACAAGCAGAACATTCACCTTCTTCCTCCTAATTTAGTTTTCCTACTGATTTTCTTGCAGTCTTAAATATTGAGGGGGATTCATAAAGGTTACCACAAAGTGTAGACCACATGTACACTTACTGTAATCTTTCTGAATGACTAGAAAGCTTGAGAAATGTGGTAGGGATGTCCTTAAATAAAGATCATGTACACAGTGTACACTTAATATACACATCGTGTAAGTGTCAATGAATCTGGCTTGTACTGTTCTTCCACATTTTTTCTTGTTTACTGATATATGTGCATCTGTAGGAGACTAATGTTCTCCATACTTGCACAGTACATAAGTACAGTGCAGGAGAAGCAACAGAGTAAAGAGATTCTCCATTACTGTTTTTGTGGGGATTTTTTTTACTGCTGAGATTTTCCGAGTGACAGGGCAAAAATACAAGGAAAATCAGGAACATTTTTGTTTGTTTAGTTTTGCAAAACATTCCTGATCTTTCTCATATTTTGCTCTGTCTCTCATCATATAACAATAGAAAGTCTGGATGTTCAATGGCACTTCAGTGGTCAGATTTTTTTTATTGGTATATGCTTAATTTGCAGTGGGAATGCTGGTTTGGCTGTCCAATTAATATGCACATTTTTGAATACTACTGAGAATTCATTGTATAATTATGGCTAAAGTGGTACACTATTCTTCTTCTTTTGACTTTTCCTGGTTAGGGGTTGCCACAGCAGATCATCTGTCCGCTCATGATTGGTAGTAGAGTTTTTACAGTGTCAAGTTGCCAGCCCAGCGCCCAACCTTCCACAGAAGGCACACACATGCACACACTCATACCTAGGGCCAATTTAGAGTGTCCAATCCACCTACAGCATGTCTTTGGGATGTGGGAGGAAACTGGAGCACCCAGAGGGAACACATGCGACCACAGGGAGAACATGCAGACTCCACACAGAAGGCACCCCAGCTGAGTATCGAACTGGAGAACCTCTTGCTGTGAGGTGACAATGCTAAAGCTGCACCACCTTGGCTGCCCTAAAGTGGTACATTATACTTGGAGTTATCTTTGTGTTTGTTTTCATCTGTTGTTGTGTAGTATTCCTTTTGTTTGGTTGTTTCAGCTTTCGGTCATATTGCTGTATGTGCTCTCCAGTTTGTTTCAGCCAAAAATATGGAAGTTGATGCATATTCTCAATTATAAAAATGAGAAAAAGTGTTAAGTTTTTACCTATATGTGCATACTACATAGTCAAGTAAAATTTTTAAACTTTATTATTCATCATTAGATTGTCAGTTATAGGATATAATTTCATATTTTGTTGGATGAAGCAGTTTGTCTACTTCCATTGTTATAGCTCATTAATTTTGCTTCTTTCTCCAAATAATTTGAAGCTAACTAGTTTGTGGAAAGGAGTTTGTTGAGTTATTTTTAGTGTTCTAATGCATTTCAACTTTTCTTATTTTGCAGATACATTATAGTGTATTGATATACAAAATATTCAGTTTCATTTTTGTTTTAAACTGAATAGTGTACAGTAGTTATAAATGTTTTGCAGGATTCAATGTCGACTTACTTAATGTATTTCATTTTGTAGGATAATGCTGTCAACAAAAAGTAGTCTGGATATTTTTCTTGAGGAATGTTTAGCCATTTTTTTCTGCACTCTTCATTACTTTAGGTACTTCGGTTACAAAAGGTTTGATTGCTGTTGCTGGGTCTCTTTCTGGCTGTGAGGCATATTCATATATTCTGGTTTTAATTTTTCTTGTACCTTTTGAGTGTTCATCTATTCTTTTTCTTGTCTGAATCTTATATTTTATATATTGTTTTTTTTCTGTGGTAGTACGCAGTGTGATATCTCTCCATTTTATGTATATTGTCCAGCTGCTTTTAGGGTGAAATACAATCCAATGTTCAAAAGCAGCATTTTCTCCCCTGACCTGTTTGCATAGAAGGGGGTGGCCCTGGGGCCCGTACTAAAACCCAATCATCTCAATTACAGATAGCAAGTTTGGTGCTACAGGAGCTGGGTGGAGAGGGGTAGAAAACAGCAGCATTTCCTTCTTGCCCACTCCAGGAGGGAGAGATTTTCTACCTATGATATGTCACCACCCCAGTGATGGGAATAGTGCAATAATCATATAGCAGATTGCCATTAGCATGTTGACATTGAAGGATTGGCCAGAGCTAACTGACATTATTTACAGTGATAAATGTGATGTCAGTAGCTCTGCCCAGTTAGTGCACAAAAATCCCTTGATATTCTATTAATTCTATTTAGACAACGGGCAAACTGTACATCAACACCTGAATGGAGAATGAGCGTTCTCCAGCAGGGTGTTAATGTACAAGTAATGCCCAGTGAAAAACAAGTCCACCACTTCATGGCAGCTTATCAAGCCGCCGTGGAGCTCAGACTGAAAAAATGCAATGGCCGCCATTATTTAACGCTCGTTAAGCAGCGGTTTTGCTGTTTAGTGAGTGTAAAAGATTAAAAAGAAAAAGAAAAAGGTAAGTATGTGTCTGCGTGTGTGTGTGTTTATGTCTGTGTGTGAGTGTATGCGTGCATGTCAGTGAGAGTGAGCCATTATTTTACACTCGCTAAGCAGCACTTTTGCTGTTTAGCGAGTGTAAAATAAGAAAATACAGCGTGTCTGAGAGTGTATGCGAGTAAGAGAAAGAAAGCGATCAACTTTGTGTGTGATTTTATGTCTGCAAGTGTGTGAATGAGAAACTGCTGCGGCATCGGGCCTCACAACACCCCTGGGTGGGCATTAATTACACATTAACACACACCCTGTTGAGCATTATTGCTTACATAATGCTACTAGCTGTTTTACTCTACTTCCTTTTAGTAACCCGCCATTGTTTATAGGTTCATAGATTGGTACTAAGCTAACTGCTCTTGCAAGCCATTTTAAGCCTAGCCAATTATCCCTTGTGAGATTCAAACCCTGCACCTTGTGCTTGCAAAGCAAGCACCTTAACCATTAGGCCACCCTCCCAACTCTATATACCTACATATCCCATGTGAAAATAGGTAAAGGCTGCCAGCCTAGCCAGATAGAATTTTGTAGATAATTCTGTCATTTGTAAATATAATGTAAGCCACAGGCTTGTTCTCTTAAATGTGAAAAGACTGCATTGGATATTGAACTGCAAAAATGTAACATCAGTGCATTCTGCTGTAACAAAGCTGATAAGTCAATTCTTTGATGTCAAAATTTGGAGCAGAGGTGTCCAGAGGGAGGCATTCTGACTATTGTCTTGAGACCAGAGTTAATTGCTAGAATTTGCATGAATAATTTTTTTTATTGCCCTTGCTTCCTGACCAGCTGCAAGATCAAAAGCACTATTAACCTCTGAGTTCTGTTAGCCTGGGAACCAGAAAGAAATGATGTAATCTGAAATGAATCAGTGGTACTGTGTTATCTATTTAAGGATAGAAAGAATTAGGGCATTAGAGCATTTTGTCTTGAGAACATCCAACATCACCAGCACTGCCTGTATCTATATGTAAGTAGGATCTTAGACTTTAGTGTTTCTCTTAGAAATAGCTAGGAACACTAGACTAAGTGTTTTTCTGTAATGTCAGAAGTTTTCTACTGTATTATTTTAAACATTTCTCTGTGATCTCCCAACTCTTGACTAGCACTGTGTAGTAAGAAGTATTGTCTTGAACAAACACAAACTAAGAAGCAAAAATGAACGTACTAAACCCACTTGTCAGCAGAAAATACAGAACAGCAAGCCACAGCAACTTCAAATAAGGCAAAAGTATTTGGTATAAATACCAAATACTTTTGCCTTATAAATACCAAATACTTTTGCCTTATTCGAAGTTGCTGTGGCTTGCTGTTCTGTATTTTCTGCTGACAAGTGGGTTAAGTATTGTCTTGTGTTTTTATTATTTATTATTAAATATTTTTAAACCTTTCAACTGTGGCTGTTTTGTGTAGAGATAATTTAAGCTCTAGAGTACATTGCATATATATATATAGTGATACTGTACCATGTCACTCCAAATAAGCTTTTCTGTTCAATCACACTTACCATTTGGATAATAATATTGCACAGTAATGATTGGACACCCTTTAATAAGGGCCTTTGAGTAGCTGATAAATATTAGTTGGGTGGTGTCAGTGATTTCTACCATATAGTCTGGGTAAAAGAGGCATAGCTGGAGAACCTGTGCCAGCGTTCCCCAGAAGTGTCTATGTGGTTGTATAAACTCTTATCTCAAAGTGTGTGTGTGTGTCAGCTACTTGGGCTGGGACATGAAACACTGCTTGGACAGAGAGGGTGCTGGAGGTTTTAGCTTTCCCACTAGGCTGAGATCTGGACCCTATAGCTTTGCCAGTGGGAGTCTTATTGGGAATCTGGAGAGAAAGGGAAAATCATCCCCAGACTGACTGTGATCTCTGTGTGCTCTTAAGGGGAATTGTACTTGACTGTGTGTCTATTTATTATCCTTTCCCCTTTATGGATGCCCCTCACTGGTGTTAGTGGTGAGGATTGAGGGTCCTTGATTGCTGGGCCAGTGCACGAGTGTCACATATTAATTGTTTGGCAGTGGTGGGATATCCACACCACATATTAATTGGTTGGCAAATACTAATTGGCTTGTAGTGGTGTGGGTAGAATGAATTCCTGTAGCTTGTGTACAGTGGTCACTGAAGGTGTTTTGTACTCTAAATCAGCCACACAGTGAATACTCAGAGTTCAGATCACAATTGCTTTATTTCTTTGGTTAGCTTAGTTAGTCAGGAAGAGCAGGCAGCATGTCAGCAGAGGAGTACAGAAAGCTGACAAGGAGCCAGCTGGCTGAGATGTGCCAGGCTAAGGGACTGGTGCATGGAAACCTGACTAAGGCAGACATGATTACAGGTTTGGTCACAGCTGCATCAGAAAACAGCAACCAGGAGGACAATCAGACTAGCAGTGGAGACGTAACACACTCAGATAATGGACAGCTAAACCTTTCTGCAGAGGACTTTAAAATCCATCTGGAGCTAAAGAGACTTGAGTTGGAGGCCAGACATTTGGAAATAGAAGCAGCTGAGAGACTGAGGCATCTAGAGATTGAGGACAATGAGAAACTGCAATAGTTGCAGGCTGTGGCAAATGAGAAACTGCTACGCCTGGAAGCTGAGGAAAAAGAGAAGCAGAGGCAGCGTGAGAAGGTGATGCTGACTCTTTGTCAGTGTCTTGGAGGTAATGGGAAAGGAAGTAACTGAACCCCAGAAGCACAAAAGGTCAGTAAATTTCTTCCACAGTTTAAAGAGGGGGATCATTTTGATAGTTTCATTCATATGTTTGGGAGGGTATGTAAACAGTATGATGCTGACCAAAGGCTCTGGGAATGGTTCCTCACCCCCCTTACTCCATGGTAAAGCTGTAACTGTGTTGTCTAAAATGTCTGACATTGACTGTTTTAATTATATTATGGTTAAGAAATGTTTGCTAGAATTGTTTAAGCTAACACCTGAAATGTATAGGAAAACATTTTGTGAGCATAGCAGGCGAAAGTTTATGTGAATATGTTGCTGAACTGAGCACTTATTTTCATAGCTGGGTGAGTGGATGTCAGGTCACCACTTTTGAAGGGCTGGCAGACCTTTTGGTAAGGGAATAAGCCCTTAGCACTTTGCATGAGGACATGAGGATCTGGTTGGCCGATAGATAATGTGTTACTTCAGATGAGTTGGGGAAGAAGGGAGACCTATACCTAGCAAACAGGGCATCCCTGCACAGGAAATGGGCTCCCAGTACTGCTCATTGGTCTAAAGGAACCATGTTGGGCAGCACAGACTGCCCCAACAGAATCTGCCAGTAGCAAGGGAAGCCACTATTCAGGTACCCATCCAGGACCTAGGGTTAAATGTTTTGAATGCAACCAGTGAAGCCATGTGGCATACAGATGTCCATGGATGCAAGGTGGGGAACAAAAGGTGAGAGACCCAGTAAGTGGGAAAGACAAAATGTCAATAGTAGGTTGTCTTGAGGCAACAAGGGTACCGATCTACCATCCTGCAAATGCCCTGATAGGGAAGGATTTGGATGAGGCAGTACCATGTGCTTATGCAGTTACATGCAGTCAGGCTAGGAGACAAGGATGGGGGTCTGATAGCCTGGGGGAGACCCAGACAGACTGCATACTTGAAGCCAGGACTGGTGAGGTGGTTAGTTCAGGGAGGGAGTTACACTGTAGCAGTGAAACTGAAGTTGAGCCACATCTACTTGTGGGTACTGATGTTCCCTTGGACAGAGGGACTGCAAAGGTAGAGGTGAGTAGTAGAACCCAGGCTGAGGCACCACTGTTAGAAGATGCCAGACTTCCTGTAGAAGGGGAGCTGGGAAGAGTTACAAAGAGAGAGTTGAGACAAGCTCAGCTCTCACACTGCAAGGCCTGAGGCAGGTAGCTAGTGTGGCTCCTGATTCTCAAGGAAAGGGGGAATCTGTATACTGGGACAAAGGGTTATTGTATAGAGAGTGGACCCCTGATGAAGGGCTAGAAGGTGAAAGGGTACAGCAGTTCGTAGTGCTAGAGCCTACCATCTGGCACTTCTAGCCATAGCCCATGCTATTCCCTTTGCAGGTCATATGGACATAAAACGTACAAAGAGACGTATTATGCAGAACTTCTATTGGCCAGGAATTTCCAGAGATGTAACAGGGTACTGCAGGACCTGTGAGCTGTGCCAAAAGGTAGGCAAAGCAGGAAACAAGGTGAGAGCTCCTTTGATGTCTTTGCCTTTGATTGAGGAGCCATTTCAGAGGGTAGGTATGGATATTGTGGGGCCTCTGAGTACCCGAAGTTCCACAGAGAAGACGTATATCCCAGTAGTAGTGGATTATGCTGCACAATACCCTGAGGTAGTGGGTCTGCCCTCCACTGAGGCAGAAAAGGTGGCAAATGCTTTGTTAGAGATTTTCAGTAAGGTAGGTTTTCCAAAAGAAATACTGACTGACAGAGGTGCCAATTTCATGTCAGACCTGCTGACTTGTCTGTGGAAGTCCTGTGGGGTGAAGCACTTGAAGACCACCCCCTACCATCCCCAGATTAATGGTCTTGTTGAGAGGTTAAACTCTACAATCAAGTCCATGCTACAGGCCTTTGCAGACCAGTTTAAGAGGGAGTGGAACAAATATTTGCCCCATCTGCTGTTTGCTTACAGAGAGGTTCCCCAGGAATCCACATGGTTTTCACCCTTTGAGGTGTTGTATGGGAACAGGGTAAGGGGACCTCTAGATTTTATTTGTGATGAGTGGGAAGGTGAGTGTGAACCTCAAAAGGAGTCTGTTGTGGCATATGTCCTAAACCTTAGGATAAGGCTTAGGAAACTTATGAGTTTGGCCCAGGAGAACCTGGCAGAAGCCCAACAACAGAAGAAGGTATGGTATGACAGGAATGCTCTAGCTAGAGAGTATGCTGTAGGGCAGCAGGTAATGGTTCTCATTCCTGTCAGACATAAGAAGCTCCAGGCAGCTTGGGAGGGACCCTGCAAGGTGGTAAGAAAGGTAAGTCATATTAACTACATGGTGGAACTGCTAGGCAGGAGGCAGGGGCACAAATTGTACCATGTTAACATAATGAAACCTTACCATGATAGGGATGCCCTTGTCCTGAGCATTTGCAGTGGATTGCAGGAGGAGTCTGAGGAAGATCTGTTGACTGATTTCCTCAGTGAGGCTCAGACAGACACCTCAGTGCAAGGCGTAACAATGTCCCAGCAGCAATCCCCTACCCAGGTTTGTGAAATCCGAGCAGTGTTACAGGAGTTTGGGGACATGTTCACTGATAAACCAGGGTGCACCCCCCTTGTGCAGCACCAAGTTGATATAGGACCCCAAAGGCCTATAGGCAGGTCACTTATAGGGTGTCTGAGAGAGTCAAACAGACTCTGAGGGAGGAGATGCAGGAAATGTTGGAACTAGAGGAAATTCAAGAGTCCAACAGTCCCTGGTCCTTCCCAGTGCTGCTTGTGCCAAAGAAGGATGGCAACACCAGGTTCTGCGTGGACTACAGGAAATTTAATAGTCACACAGAGTCAGATGCTTACCCCATGCCTAGGACAGATGAGGCCCTAGAGCAGCTGGATGGGGCTAAGTATCTTTCAACCATTGATCTTACCAAGGGTTACTTTATGGTGCCCTTGACTCCCACTGCTAGAAAGAGGCCAGCCTTTGTGACTCCTTTTGGCTTGTATGAGTTCACAAAGATGCCCTTTGGGATGAAAAATGCCCCAGCAACTTTCCAGAGGCTGGTAGATCATATCTTAGCAGGAGCAGGAAGATTTGCCCTTGCTTACCTAGATGATATTGCCATCTACAGCCATTCCTGGGAAGAGCACCTTCAAAATGTCAGGGAGGTGCTGGGCAGACAACAGAGGGCAGGGTTCACCATTAAGCTGAGCAAATGGCAGGTGGGTATGACAGATGTCTCCTACCCTGGACATAGAGTGGAGAGTGGTAAGATCAGGCCAGAACCTGCTAAAGTAGAAGCCATTCAGCATGGCCTGCACATGCTATCAAAAGCAGGTGAGGGAATTCTTAGGGCAGCAGGGTACTACAGAAAGTTTGCCCCTAGTTATAGTACCAAAGCTGTTCTCCTCACAGTCCTTACAAGGAAGAACAGGCCAGATAAGGTAGTGTGGACCACAGCATGTGAGCAGGCATTCCAGAAGCTTACAGAATCTTTGTGAGGACCTCCTGTGTTAGCCAGTCCAGATTACAGCAAAGAATTTGTTGTTGAGGTGGATGCTTCAAACCATGGGGTGGGGGCTGTACTTAGCCAGATTTCTTTAAAGGGAGAAGAGCACCCAGTGATTTTTCTCAGTTGTAGGCTCCAACCCAGGGAGGAATTCTATGCAGGTGTAAAAAAAGAATGTCTAGCCATAGTGTGGGCACTGCAGAAACTTCAGCCTTATCTGTATGGAAGAAAATTCACTGTAGTGACAGATCACAACCCCCTAACATAGTTACACAGAGCCAACCAGCAAAATGCCAAGTTGCTGAGATGGAATCTAGGGTTGCAAGCATATATATCAGTGCAGCACCGCAGTGGGATTAGCAATGCCAATGCAGATGGGCTTTCAAGACAAGTAATGGGGTAAAGTATACTCAGATACACCTAACCCTCTCAAGCAATGTTTCTCAAAGGTCACTTTAAAAACTAGCTTGAGTTCTCCGTGGGGGGGGGGGGGGGAGGTGAGATGTGTGAAGATAGGTAAAGGCTGCCAGCCTAGCCAGATAGACTTTTGTAGATAATTCTGTCATTTATAAATATTAATGTAAGCTACAGGCCTGTTCTCTTAAATGTGAAAATACTGCATTGGATATTGAACTGCAAAAATGTAACAACAGTGCACTCTGCTGTAACAAAGCTGATAAGTCAATTCTTTGATGTCAAAATTCGGAGTTGAGATGTCTAGAGGGAAGAATTATGGCTATTGTCTTGAAACCAGAGTTAATTGCTAGAATTTGCATGCGTAATTTCTTTTATTGCCCTTGCTTTCTGACCAGCTGCAAGATCAAAAGTGCTATTAACCTTTGAGTTCTGTTAGCCTGTGAACCAGAAAGAAATGATGTAATCTGAAATGAATCAGTGGTACTGTGTTTTCAATTTAAGGAGAGAAAGAATGAGGGCATTAGAGCATTTTGTCTTGAGAACATCCAACATCACAAGGGCTGCCTGTATTTATATGTAAGTAGGATCTTAGACTTTAGTGTTTCTCTTAGAAATAGCTAGGAATTAGGAAGATCAGACTAAGTGTTTTTCTGTGATGTCAGAATGTTTCTACTGTATTATTTTAAACATTTCTCTGTGATCTCTGAACTCTTGACTAGCACTTTGTAGTAAGAAGTTTTGTCTTGTGTTTTTATTATTTATTACCGAGTATTTTTAAATCTTTCAACTGTGGTTGTTTTGTGTAGAGATAATTTAAGCTGTAGAGTACATTGCATATATATATATATATATATATATATATATATATATAGATATAGAGAGAGAGAGAGAGGGAGAGAGAGATACTGTACCATGTCACTCCAAATAAGCTTTGCTGTTCAGTCACACTTACCATTTGGATAATAATATTGCAAAGTAATAATTGGACGCACTTTAATAAGGGCCTTTGAGTAGCTGATAAATATTAGCTGGGTGGTGGCAGTGATTTCTACCATATAGTCTGGGTAAAAGGGGCACAGCTGTAGAACCTGTGCCAGCCTTCCCCAGGAGTGTCTATGTGGTTGTATAAACTCTTATATCAAAGTGTGTGTGTATCTGCTATTTGAGCAGGGACACGAAGCACTGGCTGGACAGAGAGGGTGCTGGAGGCTTTAGTTTGCTCACTAGGCTGAGATCTGGACCCTATAGCTGTGCCAGTGGGGAGTCTTATTGGAGATCTGGAGAGAAAGGGAGAAACCAGCCCCAGACTGACTATGATCTCTGTGTGATCTTAAGGGAAATTGTACTTTACTGTGTGTGTATTGATTATCCTTTCCCTATATGGACGCCCCTCACTGGTGTTAGGCTAAGGATTGAGGCTCCTTGATTGCTGGGCCAGTGCACAGGCATCACATCCTATTCTCCACATCCACTATTTTTGCCAACATTTTCCTTTAAGTAGTTATGCTACTGTCTTTACCAAATTTACTGCGTTTCTGCTAGTCTCTGTGTTATGCCTCTTGCATTTCTCTGTGCCTTGCCATTTTTATATTTTATGGTATATATTTATCAATATTGTTCTTGAGATACACCATGAAACCTTACCATGATAGGAAGGCCCTGGTCCTAAGTATTTGCAGTAGAAGCCAGGAGGAGTCTGAGGGGGATCCATGGCTACAGCCAGCCAGCCAGAAAAATCCCAAGTTACTGTGGTGGAGTCTAGGGTTCCAGGCATATGATATGACAGGGCAACACTGTAGGTGGTCAGCAATGCCAACACAGATCAGCTGTCAAGACAGGATATGGGGTAATGTATTCCTGGATTGGCCCATTCCTCTCAAGCAACATTCCTCAAGGGTCACTTGAAAAACTAGCTCAAGTCTTCAAAGGGGGGAGGGCGTAGTGTGACAAAAGGAGATACTGCCAGCACAGCTAGCTGGAATTTTGTAAATACTTATATGTCATTGGTGAATATCAAAATGATTTATACAAGATGTTAGTGTTACAAATGTATTAGAACTGTATGTCATGTGTATATCAAACTGCTTGTACAGATGTTTGTGGTGAAAAGCAATTTGTAAAGTGCTGTGTTTAAAATGTATCTACATTGTGCCCCACTGGAAGAGAACAGAAATGTACATGCACTATTGTAACTGTTTAAATGTATATACTTTAACAGTGGAAACTGGAATACAGGAGGTTACTCTCAGAACAGCAAACATTAGAAAAATATCTGAAATCAAATTACTTTATAGGCTACATCATAAAGATGGTTTAGTGCAGCTGGAGACACAAAGTCTGTACTAGGAAGGTTTCTGTATTGCCCTGGAGTGAACTAATTGCTACTTTTTAAGCATGAAGGAATGCAATTGTGTTATGACTTTCAGCATCTGCCAAAGATCTGAGTAAAAGCCCTTGTCTGTATTTTTACAGGTAGATGCTAAATGCTGCCAGCTTCTTGCAATGTGGGCTTTGGCCTGGGAACTAGAAGTCAGATGATCGGAAATGATGTCATTCTGCAAGCTATCCCAGCAGTTATATTTTAGATATTAATTTGAGAAGTCTGTTAGTGAGACAGAGCACTCTGTATTCAGTCTTGCACCTGACAACAACTAGAAGATCCATTCACCACATCTGCCTTGCTCTATTAGTAAGATATTAGGTTATAGTATAATGCTCTTTAGATTCAGTCAGGAATATAGTGAAGCTTAGTTTAGATATTTTTCTTTATTTATTGGAGACTGTCCTGCAATGTTGTCTTAAATATTTCCTGTGGTTTTGAACACTGATGTCACTGTGAATATATATTTAGTATTGTCTTATTCTTTTATTATTTATTATTAAATATATTTCAGCCTTACATTGTAGCTAATCTGTGTAGAGATATTTAAGTTTTGAGAATACTTGCATATTTATTTGGTGACACTGTGTGCATCACTCCTAATAGCCTTGCTCTTGCTCAAACTATCATCTGTATTAATATTAATATTACACAGTAAAATTGGACACCCTTTGTTAAGGGCCTTAAAGTAGCTGATAAGGGATTCTGGTGGCAGTGGTAAACCTGTGCCAGCCTTTCCCATGTGTGTGTGTGTGTGTGTGTGTGTGTGTGTGTGTGTGTGTGTGTGTGTGTGTGTGTGTGTATGTGTGTGTGTGTGTGTGTGTGTGTGTGTGTGTGTGTGTGTGTGTGTGTGTATGTGTGTGTGTGTGTGTGTGTGTGTGTAAAACAAATCTCCAAGATTGTGTGTGTCAGCTACTTGGGCAGGGACATGAAGGACTGGATGGACAAAGACAGCGTTGGAGGAGTTGGCTTGGAACCCTGGCTAAGGACACAACTCTATAGCTGTGCCAGTGGAGAGTCTTACTGGGGATCTGGTGAAAGAGTGAGAAACCAGCCCTGGACTGACTGTCATCTCTGTGTGCTCTTAAGGGAAATTGCACTTGATGCAGAGAGCTGCATCTGGAAATACTGTGTGTGTATATGGTCCATTTACATCCTCTCAGTGAACATCCCCCACTGTTGCTGGTGGTGAGCATTAAGGCTCCTTGATTTCTGGTCCACTCATAGGTCATCACAAATGTGTCTGCATCACATTTATAAATAGATACAACACAATTCTATATTCTTTGAATATGTGGCTTCTTCCAAAATACATGCTTGAGTAATTTATTGAGAGTCAAATCCTGTATCATTCCAGTTTTTATGTGACTGTGGTGTAACATTCACATGTTATAACACAGTTTTACGGAACAATAATTTAGATGTGTCTTTCAAAAGCGGCGGTGTGCACTATAACCCCCCCCCCCCCCATGATCAACAGTGAATCGTTATAAATGTGAGAATCTTTTAGAATAGTATATTTTAATGAAGAAAAAAAAAACAGGCTGACAGATTCAGTAAAGCCTGCATGGTCCATTTTCACAAGACACACAATGGTACTGCACTGCTTTGGATTCAATAAGCAACTCTAGATGGTGTGTAGAGCCCTGCAGAGCCATGCAAACAAGGTAAACACTGTGGTATGCTATTTACAGCATAAACAGCTGAATTGTATGCTAAACAACCAACCCAAGGTGGAGGAGCTATTCCACAAGCTATAAAGCAACTGTGTAGATTCAATGCTGGTTTTTCCTATGAATTCCAAAACCTATTGGAATACAGCCACAGAAAGAAGTCTACACAGAAAGAATGCTAGGGGTTGCAGTTGCTTTAATTGATGTGTATGTGCAACAGGCTGAAGTCTATGCTGCTACTACTGGTAATAGACCATGGCTAAGAAGAAGAGTTTTCAGACCCCATTTAACTTATCACAGTCTGCATGAGATGGAAATTGTAGAGTGCTACAAGGTGGCTAGAGACACACTACAGGAACTCTGCAACCTCTGTCTTTCTTAACTCAGACCTAGGGCAAACTGAGGGAACCAATACCAGTGGAGATAAAGGTATGTGTATCCCTTAGAATTTTAGCTACAGGAACCTTTCAGAGACCAATAGGGGACATGCTGAGGGTGTCACAGCCATCAGTATCCAGGATCCTCCATCAATTCCTGAATGCTATGCTCCAGCTGCCAGTGAACACATATATTTTCCCTGTACTCCTGATAACAGGGCCACAGATATGCAGGGGTTCTACCCTGTAGCCCACTACCCTGAAGTACTGGGTGCCATAGATTGCACAATTGTAGAAATTAAGGTACCACTCTGGGAACAGGGAAGGCTCTACATAACATAACAGGTCTTCCACTCTGTTAACTGTCAAGTTCTGTGCAACTCTAAGGACATTATCTTGAGCATGTATGCTAGCAACCAAGGTAGTTACCATGATTCACATATCTGGCACACCTCTCAACTGTGTCAGATGTTCACTAGTTGGGATATCTCACAGGGTCATTTATTGGGGGATGCAGGCTATGCTCTGGAGCTGTGGCTGATGACCACCCATCAGAAATGCACACACATCTGCTGAAGAACACCATAATGAGGCACACGCTCAAACAAGAAATATCATAGAACATATTTTTGGGCTGATGAAGTCACGGTTCTGGTGCCTAGATATATCTGCGGGAGCCCTGCGGTACAATCCGCATACATGTACTGAAATATTCACAGAGTGTGCCATGCTACAAAGTATCATTATGAGAAAACAGTTTCAGCAGGATCAACAAGGGGAAGGAGCACACATCCCACCGCCAATGGCAAGGTCACCACAGCCACATGCAAGTGAGGAGTCAGAGGGGGAAACCAGCAGCTGTCAATGTAGGCAGATGTAGGCATACTCAATATGCCCTCACATTGGGTAAGAGACAACGCATAGCACACTCACACACCACCTAAGGGCCTAAAACCTTCCTCCTATGCACATACATATAGTAACATTGATGCCAGGCAATGTTCACAACCTTTACCTACCTGTGTAATGGCTGTGTACTCCTAGCATCAGACAGAGTCAGCCCTGAACTAAAACTGTTGCAACTGCTGGATCTACAAGGTACAAGGTAAGTGTTGAACCTGGAGTGTATTTTGCAATAATATGAATGATTGGCATATCCATGCATGTTGTTACTTGGAAGTGTAAGCAAGTAAAAGGTGGGTGATTTGTACAGAAATGATCTCAACATGTGAGAGCAGAGACTTATTTGACTTATATGTGTCCATTATTAAGTAGTAGGCCTCAGGTATCAAAGATTCACACAGTCATACCTCTCAAAAGTAGTGATGGTCACTGTATGATCTAAGTTTAGCACCATGCATTTGTACTGGAAAATCATTAAAGAGCGAAGTTAGAAAGTAATGATACACATTTCAGTATCAGACTTCACAACCCTCACAATATCATTAACAATAATGATGGGAAAAAAGTTTGATGCTATCAGCTGTCTAACTTTCTAAGACAATATAAGTCAAAGGTGTAATTACCAATTCAACATCACAAATATACATATACTAAGTACTTAGTCAGCTATGCACCCTGAGCATCAGACATAAAGCTTATGTATCCCTTAATCCAAATGAAAGAAAACAAGGATATGGCGCAGTTATCATCAATTGCATGGGGTGTTGTGGGGGGTGCCAGGAAGCCTTGACTGACACAAAAGGTTGGTGAGTGTGTATGAGTAAGAAAGAGAAGCAGCAGACATTTGGATAAAGTAAAAAATAGCCAGTGAAACAAAATGAACTTTAAGCTTCACTGCTGAACCATGGTACTGTGGTGGATGTGTCTGTATGCATCCTCCAGGTGAAATTAGTGTGTGAGTGTCTGCATGAACACAGTCAGCCTCTGTGCTAGCTCTATATCTTAGTATATTGGACAGATGTGAGCCATGCATTGTAGAGGTGGCAGTTCATCATTGTTGAACTTGACCATGAGAACTGCATGTGCCAGGAGTTGCACTGGCACATCAATGCCCATGGTCAGATGTAATGTTGCTACCTGAATGTGACTAATGTCTGCTGGATGAGATCCTCTCATGAGGACTCCCAGGACCATGACCTCATGGCCTGCCACATCTGGGTGTGGGCAGCTTTAACACTGATGAAGCAATGGACGTACTGCCACTATGGGAGCATGATGAAGCATGGCCATATTGGCTAACAGCTGATGATGTGGCTGACCAATGCCCACGAGGATGCAATCCCCCTACCAGCACACATTCCATCACAGGCATCACCCGTTCCAACATGTCCTTCATCTGATCCTTTGAATCTGCAACACAGTGGAGGCAGCCATGCATGTCAGCATGTGACACATCTACAACCCTAAGCAATTTTATGGGGATCTTATGGGAACATGCCAGTGCCTCCATGATGGCCCTAAACATACATTGACTGGCACAGGAAGAGACACCTGGATCAGGTGGAGGATGGACAGCAGGCTTCCTCCAAGCACCCCTAACAGCTGACCTGCCTGGCACCTTGTCCACACTTTGGCTATGGTTAGAGTCAACAGGCACTGAAGCAGCAGTAACCACACTTCCTTGATCTAGTGTCTCACCCTCCACCTGTCCAATATGTGATGGCTCACTGGAATGAGTAGGTATAGACCTACTGGCTGTGCCTGATGGATTTCTGAGGATGTCTTTGCATCAACTTCAGTGTCAGATGCAACCTCTGCCCCCCAGCTGTGCCTCTGGTTGGCCCCAATCATCATCAGAGTCTGCTGATACTCTGACATCAGGTGGTAGAAGTCCCACACTTCCACTGTCAGGATCACCTATGGTAGTAACCAACAAAACCAGGAAAAATTAATACCTACACTACTATAGTCCAATATATGTTAACAAAATAACAGTTGTGCCACTATTACAGACAGTACATCAAAAACAGCAGTCCTGACATCAACATCGCACACTAAAATATTTCTTTGAACTGCTCAACAGTACTGACATAAAAATATTTGGCTTACCATGTGCAGATGATGGTATGTTCCCTATAGTGGATGGTTCTGGAAGAAGTTAAGCAAAAGGTAAGGACAACATCATCACAATTAACATTAACACAGGGTGTAAAACTATCTGTCCTTTATATGTCTACTAACTAAACTTTCAGCAAGAACTTGGATGACAATCCCAACCTAAGCCCTGTGTGTAATCAATCAGAATGTGTTATTAACTGTAACAAACTTCAATCCCCCCAACCAATATCTTGTTCACCAGAACTAATGTACTGATCTAAGTATTTTACTGTACAACAGTATTTAACAAATGAGATACAAAAGCATACTTGGAAGCTCCTACTGTAACATACTTGCTGTACCTGAAACAGTAGCAGCAATGTCAAGGACATGCTGTCCTGCACTTTCCTGAGAGTTGTCTGGATCCTGAAAAGTGAACAGGAACTCTTCATTTGCTGTCAGTGGGGGCTCTGTAGCAGGCCCCACCTGGTACCCATGCAATCACAGGCAACTGCAGCTGCTCTCCTCTACGCACATGGGATCATGTCAGTGGCTCTAGGGAGAGCCTGATCACATGTCCTGCAGTGGCCACCTACTACATTCATATCTGCAACTATCTGCTGCCAAATTTGCATTCCACATGACATATCACCATGTCCCCTTTCAAGCAGAAAGGCACCATATCGCCTAAATGTTTCCACAATGACCTGATTTTCATGGTCACTGAAGGGTGGTTGTTGGGGATTGAGATGCCTGGGTGCCATAGTTCTATGTGTCCTAAAATAATACAGAAGAATAATACGCATAAGTATCACATAACTGCAAAATAATTGTTCTCAGATCATCATCTTCTTTTGGCTGTTCCCATTAGGGGTCACCACAGCAGATCATCTGTTTCCATTTCTTCCTGTCCTCTGCATCTTACTCTGTCACACCAACCACCTGCATGTCCTCACTCACCACATCCATAAACCTTATCTTAGGCCTTCCTCATTTCCTGTTACCTGGTAGCTTCATCCTTAGCATATTTTTCCCAATATACTCAGCATCCCTCCTCAGCACATGTCCAAACCAACATAATCTTGCCTCTCTGGCTTTGTCTCCAAACCTTCCAACCTGGGCTGACCCTCTAATATACTTATTCCTAATCCTGTCCACCCTTGTCACACCCAGTGCAAATCTTAACATCTTTAACTCTGCCATGTCCAGCTCTGACCCCTGCCTCTTTGTCAATGCCACAGTCTCCAACCCATATAAAATAGCTGGTCTCACTACCCTCTTGTAGACCTTCGCTTTCACTCTTACTGGTACTCGTCTGTCACAAATCACTCCTGATACTCTTCTCCACCCATTCCATCCTGCCTGTACTCTCATCTTCACTTCTCTTCCACACTCACCATTACTCTGAACTACTGATCCCAAGTATTTAAACTCATCCACCTTTGCCACCTCTACTCCTTGCATCCTCACATTCCTCTATCCTCTCTCTCATTCACACACATATATTCTGTCTTACTCCTGCTGACCTTCATTCCTCTTCTCTCTAGAGCATATCTCCATAACTGTTCTCAGATAAAACAGAAAATGTAGTATTTCAGTAATACTCACTGGAGAAACATAAAAGAGTGATGAGAGTTGAAATATGAACAGCAGGCTGGATGCAAAAAAAGGGAATAGTAACAATAGCAACATATCCTTGTTTATGCTATAACAGAAATACAACTTTGTTCCCAGACCCCCAAAAGAACAGGCAAATGACAGACTTTGCTAACAAACCATCACTGAAATGTTAAAAATGCTATCAAATGAACTGTCCCTGAAACACGTCTATAGATACAACACAGAAAATTCCTCTTTAAGGTACAGCCCATCATGTATACCTGTGAATTGCCCTGACAAACATGCCCATGCCAACAGTACTCTTCTAACTAATGCATACAGATGAAAGTGTAGCATTTGCTAATCAATATATATATATATATATATATATATATATATATATATATATATATATATATATATATATATATATATATAAAACATATTCTCTTAATGAGATTTCAGCATATGCAGTATATAGCTGAAAAATGCAAGCATACCTTCTCAAGTTCAATAATCTGTAGTGCAAATGTATCCAAAAGCGATAGCCTTGTTTCTGCATAACCCACATAAACAAGTCTCCTCATCTCAGGATCCCTAGCTACATGGTTTGCTTTTGATGGTGTAGATTAAGGGCTGTCAGAATGGTGAAGATGCAAATCAGGTGTGAACTCGTTAGAATTGCTGAATCCCAAATACTTGGCTCCATGTATCATATGTAAATATAGTGCAGGTACTCCCTCAGAGCTTGTTTTTAATTGATTGCAACTGTGAATGATTACTGGTAGGGAGAAGGAAAGCACAGCAGCAATGCAGACTTTCCTACATTCAATGGGTGTGTTAGGTTAACTTACAAAATGTTAGAAATACTTTTGTCAAGGGTATAAATGTTAATATGCAGCACACAATTCACAGGTTCTGTTCATTAGCATCCAATCTCTCCCTCATCTGTTTGCAATTGTATATTATATTGTTGCCATTTAATATCCTCACACATTTTAAGGACAATGATATACAATGGCTTACAGACTGCATGTCTGAAATTACTGGTGAGATAAAACAAGGATGAGCAGCAAACACAGAGAGGTAAGACAGAGCTGCATATTTGTAAGCAATAATCATAAATGGTTGTGTGCTTGCTCAGTGCATTACATCCAAAATTAATAATGTACAAATAACTATTATATGGTTTCATAGTGCTGTGGATGGTGTTTCAGTTTGTTGTATGCAGAATGATTTCAGTTCCCTGCTGTAAAGGTATATGTGTGGCAAAGACGGATAAGGCACAGTTATTGTGTTCTGAAGGTTCATTGCAGTGGGAGTTCAAATCCAGACCTATGTAGAAATATTTCATGTGTACTAACATTTTGTACTGTTTATATCATCAATTGATTTTCCTCATTTTCCTGTTTTATTATCTTTGTTTTTTTATTTTTTGGCCAGTGTTTGCATGGTGCACAGCTTAGCACAAACAAGGGAAAAAGAAAAATTAATGTCAGATTTGGCTGTGCTTATCTTGGTTACATGACGGTTAGCCATGTGCAAACAAGACTAGTAGTCCACCCAGAAGCAAACAGAACATCTGCAGAAGATCTGCAAACAGGGTGTCTGTAAAAGTGCAAAGTTCAGGAACAATACATTGCTGCAATGTTTGTTTTCCATCATACAACTTTGCTTAGTGGCATTTCTTTGCTGTGAGCAAGGTTGCCCAACAGATGCAGCCATTGAACACCTGCAGACTAATGCAGACTAAGGTTGTTCCACTTCCTACTATATTCACTCTCACTTATAACACATTAGATAGTGGAGCTGATATGAATTATATGTATGAGGGATAAGACACCCTTAATGCGTTTCAGATGTATGACTAAAAGTATACTGTCTACTATATTTCTGTAAGTATAATTCTGTTATCTGGACTTGCATGGCCTTTACAATTGCACACCACACATACACAAATGTCACCTGTATTTATGAATGATTCTGAATGATTCCTGACTATGTCTAAGCAACACTTCTTCAATGCTGTGGAAGAAAATGCTTGGTGTCTTATGCCTAGGTTTGATCCCACACTGTAAAAATAAATTTTATCAGTGTATAAAGTCAAAAAACAAATGTATCAGGTCATGACATTTATGCCCCAGTGCTTGTCTACAAACTTAACTCATCTGTCAGTTACTTTCTACTTTCCAGTATATATTTTCAGGCTATGTAAGTAGACATCCCTCAAACTAAGGCAAAATGTCAGATTAACCTTCCATTTTCAATTATTTAATTCCTCCCTGCCTGGTACTGCTGCTCTCTGCTTAACATCATACAAATGTGGTTGGCATCATTGCTCGAGTTTGCACACTACCAGTAAATGCAATAAATGGAATGGGCAGGAAAGCATCAATTTTCTTTGCTCTAGTCTGGCTGGTAGACATGTCTGATGTTAGAGGGGAAGGTGCTCAGTTTATGGCATAGAGGTGGGGTGTCCAGGAGTCCAGGATATTTATTAGACTCCTGGTAAAGTGCCACAGCCAAAGGCTGCTGCAGGGGGACTATTCTGGCTCCCAGTACAAGTCTGAAGTGTGAAATAGTTTGTCTCAGGCTGTATCCAGTGCCATTTGCATCCCACACACTGGGGAGCAGTGTAGGCATCATTTTTATGACTGCAGAGGTACAAAGGGGATACCCTCAACTGTTGGTTGATTGAATTTGAGACTGCGGACATCCCACAGCTGTGCAAGTATGATAAGAAGAGAGTACTTGTAATAGTTAGAAAACTAAATATAGGCAAGACTGTTATGCATAATGCTCTTCTGTTCTTTTCTGTTCTTTCCCGAGCTGCTGCCAAACACAGGCTCATGTTGCTGGAATGGAGAGACTGAGTGAAGCAAGTGATATGTATGCAACACAAGATAAGTGCTATTGTAGCTTTAAAAGTTAAAGATAGCCTTTTGGGTTTTTATACAGTTGCATCAAATTGAGCATGCATATCCCAATTGTAATGCAAGAGTGCATGCATTACTCTATAGCACAACCCAATTTTAGGAGTCAATTAGGCTATAGTCAGAGGTTGTAGGTTCAAATACCACAAATTACAACCATACAATACTGCATTTTCTTTAATAATATTTACATTAAATTAAACTCTATACAAGTGGCACAAATGTCTTGCTGTTAACTGTAATCTGTATAACTGGAATACACATATGTGCAATATATGCACATTTCAAGGCTTACTTTCAGCAATCTGTGGTATAGTGTGTATCTGTTAGGATGTATACATAAATGTAATACTTCAGATAAGAGTTGTATAATTGTGTTAATTCACTGTATGTCACATATAATGGTACTAATTGTATCTCTTTTTTCTCCCACCCAACCCTTTTCTCTCTTTTTTTATTTTCTATTATGTGTCGTCAAAATGTCTCTATGTCATCCATGTGTACCACATCACTAAATGCTAGACTGCACAATGAGGTACACTAACCCCAGTAGATTAGCCTGCCCCACTGCACCAGCTCCAGCACTTATTCCCAGCACATCTGGGAGCCAACCTGGTAGCACTGCCTCTACTGCCCCTGCACTACCTGTGCCCTCAGGTAGTACTGCTCCAGAAGCTGGTACAGTGTTATCCTTTGGCATCTGTGGCAGAGGTGTGGCTTTTGTCACCCACCAGGAGATTCCAGGGTTGGTGCATAGGGTCATGCACCGCAACATTGGTGTATGCCTACACCAGATGGAGAGGCTGCTCTCTGTCATGGTACATAGGAGGAGAAGACATCAAGCACTCCAGCCACCAGCAGAGTAAGGGGAAAGTAATGACAGTCCACTGGGTGAGGACTTGATTCTCACTCTCTCCAAGATTGATAGGCATGAGTCTGTGTTTTTCTCTCCTCAACCCAATCATGGTGTCCACCAAACTTTTGTGTCCCTCACCATCCCTGTCTCTTGTCTTTTTTGTTTTGTTTGTTAGCATTTGCTTTCTCACCTACCTAACTTACCCAACCCAGACATACCTACGTCCCTTATACAGCATTCCTCTCTTACTGAATTAAAAAAATGTGGTCCTGTCCCACAAAAAAAAAATCATCCCATACATAGCTCTCCATTTCCCACACATGTCTTCTTGACACACTTGATTTGGTCCAGTTGGTTATACAGCATTATTATATTGATGTCACTCCTCTCTCTGGAGGAGACAGTCCAGATTTAGCTAATATTCTGCACATATTATACATTTTTATTGAGGGAAAAATGGACAGCTATGGTTCTTTCCTACCTCCTTCTGCGCATTCCTGTATTGCTTCCCTTTGTTCTTCCCTGTGCTTGCTCCCCATTTAAACAATTCCTATCTATCCCATTTTAACACTTATAATCTGGTCAAAAAGTAGAATCACACTCAATCCACATAAGTACCAGAAAAAGCAATGGATCTCTTCAATTTTTGGCCTTTATGTTTGCACAGATTTTGGCAACATGCACCAATGCCAAGTAATGGTGAGCAGTGGTAGAATGCTGTGGTTACCTCCACACAATGCTGCCTAACCCTGTTATGCTCTGTCAATGCACACACAATAACATATGCTGAATGCACTATACAGAATATGCTCCATGTACTATAAAGAAAATTGTCATTGCATTATCAGTGTTTATTTAAAATAATTACATGCACCTGAATTCAAACCCAGTATCATCTGTGCTCAAAAAAAGTGTTAATGCATTTACACCTGCTGCCACAGAGTCAGCAAAGCAGCAGATATGTTTTATAGACTCAGTACCAACTCTCAGACTTTTAGCAGTGGTGCTCACATTTTCACACTGCTTAACTACGTGCAAGCATAGAAAGTAATGAAAATGTGTATCCCGCATGCACACTTTGCCCACCATTCAACAAATCCACTGCTTGCTGAGCTAAGGAAAACTAAATGTTAACATTTTCAGTACTCTTTACTGTCCATTTACTCTTTTCTGTCCTGAAAATACATATGGAAACATAACAAATGGAAGGACCTATCTAACAATAAGACACATATTTAAAATACAGCCATATAGTGCCTCCCCCCATGAACTGCAACCTTGGTGTCTCAGTACTTTTTTCACACATATATCAACTACACTACATACATTAATATCAAAGGTTGTGTGAGATACAATGCACATCAATCTGGTAACATGTAGAATAAGAACTATTGACCATAAGCCTAATCAGTCTTATCTGCAAAACTATGGAAAGAATTATCATGGATCTTATCCACATGGACATAGGTGACCTTCAATGCACTTGACCAGACCCATTTTGGTTTTATCAAGGGTAGATTTTGATTATTAAACCTAGTGGACTTCTTTGATAATGTCCCTAAAGCACTGTATGAGTCATAACAGGACACACAACCTATGCTGATGAATCCAAGACCTTTATATTCAACCCCCCTTTCAGTTATCATAGAGAAAATCTCCCATCTGGGGATTAACTTCTACAGTACTAGATGGATAGCCAATTGGCTCACTGACAGAATCCCCACTGTCAAAGTTGTGTAGTCTACTTCCACCATTAGACCACTCACCAGTGGAACAACACAAGGATCTGTGCTGGGCCCTCAACTGTTTGGAAACTAGTTCTTTGAATAGATGGCCTGTGGTTTACCAAGTTTGCAGATGACTGCCAACTGGGCTCAGTCATACACAGTCCCCCAGTGATGTTAGCATACTACATAAAGGGCTGACACAGACAAATGATTGGTGTCAAACTCACTGACTGAAACTTAAAGCAAAAAATACCACATTTTCCCCTTTGACAAAGAAGTACCATTGCTAATTATGATATACATAGCACCCATGTAAGCTTAAACACAATGTTGTGAAACTTGGGAACACATGTTGATAGCAATCTAAACTTCAATCACTTTGTGTGCATACACGTGAGACACACATTCTACATTGCACACCTCCTAAATAAGGGCATTGCATCTAAGACCAGGGAGGTCATAGTGTCGCTTACTTGACCCTTATCAGAATACTAATTGATTACAATGCTGCCTTCTGTATGTACCTCACTAGACACCTGCAGGAACTGGAGAAAACACAGAGGTTTGTGACCAGGATAATTCAACACCTGCAAACATGACATACATGGAAAGACTGAATGACCTGTCACTGTATTCAGTATCATACAGGCTGCTGAGAGGCGACCTATGCCTGCCTACAGAGTGGTCTAAAACACTGCCCTACTGGAAATGCAGGACATCTGAAAATCAAATGGGACAAGACTAACTTGCTCCAGGGATCTCATCCTAGCCTATGACATAAACAAAATATGCTGGAGAGACAGATATACCTCCCAGCGATTTCCACTCCTGTGTAATAGGCTCCCACTCCTCAGTGATCCTATTATAGTGCAACCTCGACAACTGGATGGGTGATTGCAAATTAACCCCAGGGGTGGCACCTAGCTCCCAAATGGACAGGGGAAATCAGTGCTAATTACAAAATAATTCTGTTAACAAAGACCATCTAACTATGCTCAGTAAGGGTACTTAGGTTTCTACATGTCTAGGCTTGAAAAGGCCTTAGGGCATTTAGCCTAGTAACCTCCTATGAACCTATGAAGCTGTTAACCTATGCATGTTCCCAACATCTTCTCTCCAACATGCTCTGCTGAAGTCATCCACTATAAGTTTTCCTGCAGTCTTATAAAAGTCAGACTTAAGCCATGGTGCTTGCGTAAAGTACTGAGCTATGTAATCTGTGTACTTCAATAACTAGGGGTTTTGTTCTCATTGCAGTCAAGTGTGTGTGTGTGTGTGTGTGTGTGTGTGTGTGTGTGTGTGTGTGTGTGTGTATGTGTGTGTTTGTGTGTCTAACCAGAAGACCATAAGTGTCTATCCTACAGTTACCACTGCAATCCCATAAATTGACAGTATTATGACACTTGCTCATACCTACACATCCATTTCATGCAGGCCTACCAACATCTTCTCTCCAACATGCACTGCTGATGTCATCCACTATACATTGTCCTGCAGTCTTGTAAAAGTCAGATTTGTGCTGTGGTGCTTGCGTAAAGTACTGAGCTCAGTAGTCTGTGTACTTAGGTAGCGGTTCTGTTCTCATGGTAGCCAAGTGAGTGTGTGTGTGTGTGTGTGTGTGTGTGTGTGTGTGTGTGTGTGTGTGTGTGTGTGTGTCTCTATCCAGAAGAGCTTAAGTGTTTATCCTACAGTTACCACTCCAATCCCCTGAATTGACAGTATTTTGTCACTTACACATACCTACACATCCATTTCATGCAAGGTTCCCAACATCTTCTCTCCAACATGCACTACTGATGAAATCCAATATAAGTTGTCCTATAGTCTTGTAATAGTCAGACTTGTGCTGTGGTGCTTGTGTAAAGTACTGAGCTTTTTAGTTTGTGTACTTAGGTAGGGGTTATATTCTTATTGCAGTCAACTTGTGGTGTGTGTGTGTGTTTGTGCACTTGCTTGACATTAGACAGAGCCTTTTACACCACCATGTGGGACCCTGTTATTGCCATATTCTCTTCACCAGACACTGCTGATGTCATCAGCTAGAAGGTGTTGCCTGAAACACTCCAAGTCAGACTTAAGCTGTGGAAATTGCCTTAAGGACAGAGTTCTGTAGTCTGTGTTCTTAGACACGTAAACATGTGGGACACTATTACCATATTCTCCTCACCAGACACTGCTGATGTCATCAGCTAGAAGGTGTTGTCTGAGACACTCCAAGTCAGACTTAAGCTGTGGCACTTGTCTTAAGGACAGAGTTCTGTAGTCTGTGTCCTTAGATAGGTAGGGTTAATATTCTCACTGCCGTGAACTTGGTATGTGTGTGTGTGTGTGTGTGTGTGTGCATGTGTGCATGTGTGCGTGTGTGTGTGTGTGTGTGTGTGTGTGTGTGTGTGTGTGTGTGTGTGTGTGTGTGTGTGTGTGCACTAGCTTGACATTGGAGACAATCTTTTACACCAATATATGGGACACTGTTATTACCATATTCTCCTCACTAGACACTGCTGCTGTCATCAGCTAGAAATGTACCTCTCAACCTCTTAGTGCAAGAAATCTGGAAAAAGACCACCTAAATGGGGGGGGGGGTGAAAAAGGCCCAAAATAGAGACAGGTTTTAAATATTGCTCTTATAAACTAAGAAACTTGTTTGAGTAACATAATTTGTTTTAACATACATTTTCTGAAGGATTTAAAGTCTTGAACTCAAATGCATGTCATTATTTAATGACATCACTCCTCAGATCATCCCAGTGATTTGCCAGAAAACCACAAATTTTATGAAGAACAGATCAAAAATATGTGCAAAAAAATCTGAACATTCTGTGAAAATCTGGACAGTTGAGAGGTATGGCTAGAAGGTGTTGTCTGAGATAATCCAAATCAGACTTGAGCTGTGGCATGTGCCTTAAAGACAGAGTTCTGTAGTCCGTGTACTTAGGTAGGGATTCTATTTTCTTTGCAGCCATCTTGGGGGGTGTGAGTGTGATTGTGCTCTTGCTTTACATTAGAGAGAGCCTTTTACACCAGCGTGTGGGACACTATTATTGCCATATTCTCTTCACCAGACACTGCTGATGTCATCAGCTATATCTGATATGTGGATGTGCAATATTCCCACCAGGGCAGGGTCACAGACAAAGTCACCTCATCCTATATGACCCAGATTGCAGTGACATGGCTTTCAGTCAATCCACATACATCATGGCATTGTTTGTAGGCCCTGTGTTTTCTTGGAGAGAAACCTCAGTGGTCACTCCAGTTGTTGCTTGTGTGTGGTAAGGAACATGCAAAAGAGAGCATTATACTCTATTAGTGTTCTGATGAGGTTTGATTACAGTGTGTTAATATCATCCTTAGATCTGAATACGATAAAACATAGCACAGCATAAGCTTTCAATACCAGTGTGGACACTTAGTGGTCAAAGTTCAGATTGCTATCTACATGTGTTCCCTGTGCATGTATTACTGGGTTTCGGCATAGCGGGACTGTTGTCAATTATGTAATTAGCAGGAAATTCCACTTTTCAGAAAAACAACATAAAGACAACTTTTTGTATTTATTTGTAGACTGTGTGGTTTTGTCATCAGTCATTTGTCTGTGTTAGTTACTCCTGTAGTATATCATTATAGGTGGACTCCATGATTGCACCCAGTATGCAAGAATCAGCAAACACAATAAGCCAAAGGCCATATACTTTAGCCTCAACTGTCGAGAAATAGACTCCAAATAGTAAAATGCCAAGCACAGATGCCTGGAGTATGTCAATGGTGACAACTGTACTGGTACAGGATGATTCACCAACTTTCACAGTATGTGTTCTGTCAGTGAGCCAATCGGTTACCCATTTAGTTAAGTAAGAGTTAATCGCCAGCTGGCAGAGTTTCTCAATGATACCTGCAGGGGGATGGTGTCCAAACCCTAGGCTAGATTAGGATAGCCAGTATACTCTGGCTTACCTTCATCCAGGCCTATCACACAGAATCAATGGGCTGTGACAACATCACAGATCGCATATCACAAGACTCAGCACATACACCTTCCTGACAAAGTTGAATACACAATTCAACACACCCTCCACACAGACAATTTCCTGTAGAAGGGTGTACATCAACAATCAACCATCTGACTTGGGGGGAAATCACCTGATGCATGCATGTATAGACACATGCTGACTCTCCTTATCTGCAAGATAGACCAACATGTTATCATGGACCTTTTCTAAATGGACACTAGTAATAACCTGGCTATGTGCAACAGAGCTGTATGAGTTGTTAATGCTACATCATGTCTGTTATGTCAATTAGATGTCCTCAAATATGTCATTGAGGGCATACATGATGACAACACTATCATTCTTTTGAACTTGACAAGCCCAGGGCATTTGACATAAATCCACACCGAGGTATTCACTCAACACTGTCAGATGGTGATATAGGTATTTATGGCCACAAGTGGGGAGACCACTGTATCAAATTTGGGGCATCTAAATATGTTGAAATGTGTCAAGTGAACTATATCTCAGGTCCAGTGATCAGGTCCATACATCAGGGCTGTCTGCTAAATCCTTTCCTGTCCATTATTTAAGCTATAAACATCACAAATGACATACACATCCTGTGTCCAGGCAGCTTTCTGAAGGACTACACATTGTGAGCAATCATTGACTCCAGCTGCGATATTAGTATAATACAGACAGTATCAACACACACCAAAGATTGCTCCCACAGCCATGACAACACCTGCAATGATACAAAAATATGTGGAATTTGTTACATTAGAAAACCAAACACACAACCCAAGTATAATGTTGACATCACACCTTATAAGCAGACCAATTGGTATGTGACCTGTGTCCTTGGGTAGATGGCATCTGGAATGTCCACCACATGTAGCCACAGTGCTGACTACTCCCTTGTATGTAACACACCTACAGAATATGTGAAGGACATTCACATCCCAGGCCATAATACCTCCATAGTTTACAGCCTTCATCACAATAACTGAGTACAATGCACCCTTATTCATGTACCTTCCTACACATCTTTCAGTGATGTGTAATGGAAGTGTAGGCCATACCTAGGTGTTATTTTTGTGGCATACACATTACTGTCTGATGGTGCATAACCCCCATCAAGTTGTTACAGCAGATGCATATGGGTGATACTTGTTCTGGTGAGGCAAATGATGCATATATAGCTGTTTGACAACATTGACGGCATGGGTAACATTTGTGACATATATATATATATATATATATATATATATATATATATATATATATATATATATATACATGTCATGCACACTAGTCAACTAGCCTGTATTGATCATATGTCACATACAGGTATCACAGTGTCTCTCCTAACACCTTCAGCAGATGTTAGTGCCAGGACAGTGTGTGTGATTACCCTCATAGAGTGTGGACATGTCATAATAGTTCTACAAGAGTGTTTATGCAGAGCCATCGCTGATCACTCTAACTCACATACATTATGTCAGAGACATAGGATTACTGGTGGCATTATTCTGATATTGCCCATGATTGTGCATGCTTCTTTTAATGTTGGCCTTTACCTGTGTTCCACTAGCTGGAGACCTCTACTGAGATTACAGTGATATTCAGGTAAATCAGTTTGCACAGGTTCACAAAATGCACCCTACCCCAAATGTATATAACATCCCTGATAGATGTCCTCTGCATTGTCCATGAAAGGATGCTTATATCACACAAACATATTCCCCATCGTTATGTCACCTTGTGTGACAGTCACATAATACACATTTTCACTGTGCAGTCCCTCCTATGCCATATTAATATGTGATTGTTGTTGCTGCTACAGCTGCCTTCCATTGACATGCCTTCATCTACCATACATTAAGTTGTTTCACCTGTCCTCTTTCTCTGTGTTCATTCCTACAATTCATCTGTGTGTTCCTATTCAATAAACACACTTTCTATGAGTGTTTATTTTGCATGGCAGTCCATGTACCCTTACAAATCATTTACACAACATCGGTACTGAATGCCAAGAATTGGATATTACAGTACTCTGCACTATATACACTATCCTGTACTGTGTTTGGACTATATACATTCATACCTCTCAACTGTTTAGATTTTCACAGTATGTCCAGATTTTTGCTTTATATCTTTTCCTTATAAAATGTGTGATTTTCTGCCATATCACTGGGAAAATATCAGGACTGATGTCACTAAATAATTACACACATTTGAGTTTCAGACTTCAAATCCTTCAGAAAATGTATCTTAACATAAACCTTGTTATTTCTGCACATTTCTAAAGAGAAAATATGTCAAATCTGTCCCGATTTCTGGGTCAGTGTCCCCCCATGATGTTGGGCTTTGTCCAGATATCTTGCACTAAGAGATTGAGAACTATGACAGCTATTATTTGTTAAGCCCTGGTGATCCTTGTGGCATTCTACATAAACCCACTAACCTACTGTGCTCAGAGTTAAAAAGGATTGCTATTTGTGTTGGCTTACATGGTTTTCTGGCTAGCAACACTGTTGCCAACCATGAAACTGCACTTATTTATGTTTAAATGCGATACACAGCATGAAAATGCAAAGACCACTGCTGCTCACTGCGCATCATTGTGCACACATGTAAACTCCACGTAACCTTCACACGAAGCCTATAAGGAGTTTACTGAGTCCCAGGGAGAGTTTAAAAATCAGTGTAAAGATATGGCAGTTAAGTGCAGACACATATACAAGTTTTGCACATATGCTTTATGGATATGTGCACATATGCTTTATGGATCACACTTGTAGTGATATTACACAGGCTTTGTAGGTTAGTGTATGTAAGTGTCTCACAACAACATTAACATGTACAGAATTAATACCATTTACAACTGTAAACAGAAATGCTTGTTAAATGCTTTTTAACACTGAAATGTAAGCACAGAAATAGGCACTACCACAGCTGAGATTGTATCATGATAGGAATGTCTCAATGTCCAACAGATATTGCAAAAGATATAGATGTTCATTGTTGTTCAGGTAACCACACTTCTGCTGTACAGAGAAATCTGTGTATTTGTGGAAGATGTATATGTAACATGTTGCATGAGATTCATAGTTATTCATCTCAAACTCAAAAAAATGTTATAGTGACCAAGTGTTTTTTTCTTCTTCCATAGCATAATGCAATGTGTTTATATGGGTCTACTGCAAATTATTAAACACTTACTTTATCGAATTACATTTCATCAAATCCACTTCTTCAAATCTCATTATATCAAACTGCTGAAACTATGAAAAGGAAATCCCGGGAAAGGAACCACTTGGCCACCATGGTGAACTTTGCCCTTCCTCCACTGTAGTGCGATCTCAGAGTTGGTATATTTAGTTAGGGGGGTTGTGGGGGCAGAGCCCTCCACATTGGGGGGGGGGGCAAAGCCCCTTACATAGCGTTTTTTTTTGTTTTTCTGTGTGTTGTTTTGTCCTGGTGGTGTAGTGGTTCCTTTCCAAGGGTTTCCTTTTCATAGTTCTGGGAGTTCGATATAATGAGATTCAAAGAAGTGGGTTCGATGAAATGGCATTCAGTAATGTAAAGTGTTTAATAATTTGGTGTAAATCTATTTATATATGCATCTCAAACAGATGCTTTTATTAAAAGAGCATTTATTTGAGATGTAGGTCAATCTGTCTAGCTACATTCCTTTAAGATATAAAAGATACTGACTTTGAAGTAATTAGTGCTGTGCTATGTGGTAAATGCCCTGTGTTTGTGGAAGATGTATATATCACATACTGTGTTGTGTGTAGAGGATATAAATGTCACAAACTGTATACTTTAAACATTCTAAATGCATTAACATTAAATACAGTTGTAAAGCAATAATGACATCACTAATATTAGCTAATTATAGTGAATTCATTTATTTGTTTACTGGGTAATTGAAATGGTCCTTAACACACTTTATTCAATCATGACCCTGTTCACAAGGACCAGGGTTAATGCACTATACATGGATAGCCGAGTGGCTAATGAAACAACATTTTTAGGAGGCAGAAGGAAGCTAGAGTATCCATGAAAAACTCATATAAACACATGAAGATCATGTAAATTCCATGCAAATAGTGCCCAGGGGGTAGAAAACAGCACATAGTACTAGTTCAGTGATGCAGAAATCTTAACCATGGAAGCACCATGCCTGCCCAAGTATATTTTGTTTTGCAATTTTGACTCTATTGCTTGGCTACCAGTCGTCATACTCTTGTTTGTTCTATCACCCATTTGTTACCTTTCTTTGGGAGACAGCTGACTAAGAGGAATGGTCATATAGGGAGCCATTGTGGTGGTTTGCAATATTTCTGCTTTTCTTCCCAAGCTAATGTGTACTCTATGAGGTGCTGGAGAGTGGTGATCCTTCCAAGCAGCATGCCCCTCTCACTACAGTATGAGAGGTTATCTCTTTGGCCTGCACCATGGAGGTCGTACTGCCCTGTATGCCTCAAAGTACATTCAAGCCCTGTCCTACCGTTCCTTTCATGAGTGGGCTGCTGTTCTTCACTTCCCCAACCATTAAACTACAAGATACATGCTGGGATTCAAAGTCAAATACCATATAGTGAAGCATTAATTAGCAGCTATTTGAAGAGTACAGGAATTTAACTCAGATTTGTAACACATTTACTAAGGAATGAATGCAAGTCTTCCTTTTCAGGTACAGTTCAAGAACACTGTCTGGGAAATTGACTTGGTTGGAGTCACATAGTAAGAAAACAGAGGCTCAGGGAATCCAACCCTAGATTACAGGGAGCAGTTTAGTAACAGACCATTAACAACTCATAGCCTTACTCATTAGAAAAACTCCTGCAGCCCAACATAATGTATATTACATCTGCATCTGTGCAAAAAAAGCTAAATTAACAATGTTTTGATCATTAAAATACTAGCACTAAACTTGTGGATTTCTTGTTGTTCAGTTTAATCACAGTTAAATAATAAACACATTGTTAGTAGTCAACAAAACAAGGAAACTAAGGAGCATACTCAAAGGACATGGCTCATATGACGATTCTCCTCTGTACTACAATCAATTCCTTCCTTTGCACCATAACTACTCTGGAATCTGGGATGCAGGAACCAAGTATTTACACACACACACACACACACACACACACACACACACACACACACACACACACACACACACACACACACACACACACACACTCAATTACATTTCCTTGTATGACTGCATATACCTCAGATATTTGAGTGCAATCCAATTCATGAACAAATACATACATAATTACATATAAGTGTATTTAATTTCACTGCTTTCAAAACCATATAGTGCAATCCATAGCACCCCATGCCTTCCCCAACCTCTTACTTTAAGAATCAAAGACAAAGACCCACAATCAGGAACAAAATGTAGATGATGGTCTTATATAATTAGAAAGTTGCTAGAATAACAGATTTTGCATTAGCAAACATTTTCTGAAGGGTACGAAATTTGAAACTCACTTTTTCATTATTTTATGACTGCAGCCCACAACAATTTACCAGAAAGTCACAAATGGTATGAGGAACAGACCAAAAATGCGAGGAAGAAATTTGCAGTAGTTGAAAAGTGTGCCATCTGCACACATGCAAACACACACACACACACACACACACACACACACACACACACACACATACATGCACACACACAAACACGCATACATATACACATATGGATGCACACATACAGACATACACACGTAATTATCAGTTACAGCCAGTTGTATGACTGCACACCTTAGAAAACCTTTGGATATCTACTTGAGATCAGGCGAGTTAATAAATTAATAAATAATGGCTTAAAAATATAACTCAGCTTTCTGATGTCCAAACCATACAGTGCAACCCACTGCAAATGCCCCTTCCCTCTCCACATTTTAGCTGAAGAATCAGGGACAAACACTGAAAATAAAAAACACATTTTAAATATTTACTCATATACTTAGGAAGCTGTTAACATGGAAAGTTTTGCATTAACAAGACTTTCCTGATGAATACAAAGTTTGAAACTCATATGCATGTCATTATTTAGTGATCACAGTCCTCAATAATGTGCAAGAAAGCCATACACTGTCCAAGGAAAAGACCAAAGTAGCTTTCATCTACTTTGCAAAATAATTTTGGATAAAGATAAAAATAGTGGAGGTGCAAACACCCAAAAGGGACAAATTTTAACTGTTAGTTTATCTGTTAACCAGACAACCTGATTGAAGTGTCCTTTTTCAGAGGCAACCTAAGAGAACTATGGGGTAAATAGCTTGCACAAAGTCACACTGTAGGAGACTGAAGGTGGAAGGATTCAAATCCTTTACTTCTGACTACAGGAAGCACTTTGGTAAAAGCTCACAGCCCTAAGCACCAAGCAACTCTAATTCACTAAATAGTTAACAGAACAACAGGCGTTGCATGGACATACATTTTCTGAACAATAAGAACTATGAAACTCTAATGACTGTCATCATTGACTGATTTTAATCTTCATTAATTTATGAGAAAACAAAACTTGATGAGGGACAGGGTATAAATGTGAGGCAAATCAGAGATGTTCTGCAAAATTGCATACAGATAAAAGACAGACTGCTCTAATTCACTTAAAATGTTACCAGAGCAGCAATTTTTGCAACAACATGCATTTTCTGAATAAGAACTAATGCTCAGTGATTTATCAGAAAGTGAAGAAGCTAACAATGGCCTGGCAGTTAGTACAGAGGATTAAGGGTTTAACCCCTTAGTGATCTGCTTCCAGGAGTCAATGTTATAAGACTTGACTTTTTCTACAGCCATTTGCCTATTGTGTGACTATGAGCAACTCACTTAACTGGGCAGTACTCCTGGGATACCTCTAAAAAGTGGATTTACCTGATTAACAAAACAATGTCAGAGGTCAAAATTAGTATGCATTTTCTGAGCAATAAAACTATGAATCCCTAATCATTGGCACTGTGGACTGATGGTACCCAGAAAAATTACACATATTAAGTGGTCTGCCTGACAAAACCTGAGGTTCATTCATACTATGATATAAAATCAGGGATGTTCATTCATTCCAACACAAAAAATGATAAGCTACAAACACACACACACACACACACACACACACACACACACACACACACTTACTCAATCCACAAGGCAAACCATTCTGCACTACTGTTTTTTCTAGAAAACAAATGCAATACTCCATTTTGACTGTGGCTAGCTCCAGGAAGACTCGTTTCTACATTTGAGCTGTTGAAAGAGTAGAATTTGGACTTTTTGCTGCACATCAAAACAGAGCAGCCGAGTGAATATTGATAATTTGGATTGTAAGATATGGGTGGGACAGTTTCTTTTCATTTTCCTTAATGTTTATGCAGCTTACCAGCCAGCACTGGATGCAAAGAAGGTGCATTTGTTTTCTTGCACTTGATAAACAATCTTGATGTAGTATATTCAAATTTAGGACACAGTGGTAAAGGAGGCTTGTCCTCTAAAAATATAAATTTGTGTTTTTTTTATTTAGATAACAATTTTGTAAAAACATTCCTTTTCTTTTTGGAGTCCAGATTTAATGTATTTAATGTCCGATATATATCCAGTCGGACTATCCCGGTCAACAAATGTAAAATAAAATTTAATATATTCAAAAAATAAACACAAAGAGTAACACTACAACAGCAACCCAGTGGTGGAAAACGTAAACTACAACACCAATAACATCCAACACCACTGTGCGATGGAATGGAAAACTTTAATAAAAGGTGTTCAAAACAAAGGTAAGTGCTTTTGCAACACAGAGATGCTTCTTCAGACCATTAAAACCAACAGCAAAAATTATTGCTATACAGTTAAAACAATCAAGAAATAACTAATCAAAAATAGAAATTACAAATAATTAAAGCATCAAAAAATGAACTGTGCATAACTAATAACTTCAACTAACATCAATAGCCTATCATAAAACAGTATAAAATCTTACCCTATCAAAACAAGCACAGAAATCTATCTGCTTATCAAAACACCATAAAAACATTATTATTATTATTGATTACACAGCAATCAAATAGGAGTGGCTACCTATCACATAACATTCACTGAGGATATAAGTCAGTAAAAGGGTATTACAATTGGTTAAAGCAACTAATATGTGTGCTAGAATGATCAATCAATGGGGAAATAGCTTCAATTGTCATATAGCATTCACTCGGAATGCCCATCTAATTGCTCTTAATAATGCTGTATCACCGATTTAAAAAAAACAAAACTAATCTGCTGGCATTGCCAGTCTATTCATAAATGAATTGCTTTCATAGTGATAAGAACTGCATATACTTTTAAAGCTTAGAATAACAGCGTGCAAGAAGATTGCAAATGAAGGCATAATACCTCACACGTGCTGTCCCTCTAAGCTACGACATCTAATAAAAATCAAGTAAAACTAAAGTCAGTCAATCAGAGATCTCTTCAAGGATTGGTCTAACTTTGTTATAACATGAATTTATTGATTGAAATCCCCAGCTATATATGTCATCCATATCCATATGTCATCTTTTTGACCATAGATGTAGTCAATTTATATAATGTCATACCTCATGCTTTGGGGTTAGAGTGGTTCAAAGAATTTTTATACGGCACTAAACATTTTAGTAACACACAAGTGGGTGCCTTGGTTACCCTCATAGAAATTGTATTGAATAACAATTTTGTTTACTTTGAGGGTCAATTCTTTGTACAGAAGACCGGTGTTGCTATGGGGGCTATTTGTGCCCCTGCTTTTGCAAACATCGTATGTTGATGTGGGAAAGGAAACATCTGTTTACTTCATTATACACTAACTGTTGGAAACTATATTTACAATATATTGATGATTTGTTTTTTCTTTGGTGTGGTAACCAAGAAGAACTTAAGAACCTTTTGGTTTCTATAGACAACAGTACAGACTTTTAAAAATTTTCCCACTCATACAACACCGAACACATCAATTACTTAGATGTGGAGATTAGGAAAGATATAGACAGAGGGTGTTTTGTCAGCAACCTTTACAGAAAACCTACTTACAGTAATAGTCTGCTTCATTATGAGAGTAATCATCCGGGCCACATTAAAAAAGGAATTGTAAAGGGCCAATTCATTAGAATTGCCAGGATGGTCAGTGATAATAAAGACTTTTATGCACAATGTGATTTACTTATCAACATGTTCAGGGCAAGGGATTAACCTACTCCCATGGTTACCAACATTTACTCAGATATTACAAGGAGAAGGGTTATTGGCAACATTACACCATTGCTGGGCATTTCACACCCGGGGACTGAAGTGGTAACATCTGATAGACTTTCAGATACTTATGATTATGCAAGTTCATTTATTACTAGGTTTTCTGTAGATCACAACAGTATTTATGATATTATAGTGAGGAACTGGCAAGTTTTTCACATACAGGGTGAGGTGTTGGACAAGGTGGGTTTTCGACCTAAGCTAGTGTTTAAGAGATGTACCACCTTTAAGAGTTTGATGGAAAGGGAGTATCTGTGTGAGATGCCACTTGACAGAAGGGGGACTAATAAATGTGGTTCTTGTAACCTGTGTAAATTTATTCTCCACAGAGAAATTGTAAAAATTAACCACATTATCATTAGATCTAAAGGGAGATTTTCATATAACTCCAAGGGTGTGGTTTATGTCGCCCTATGCATGAAATGTGTTTTTTTTATAGGGAAGATGAAGAGAAAATTCAGAGAGAGAATTTATGAGCATGTAAGGGACATAAAAAATTTGAATATCAACAATGCCCTAAATAAACATGTGCAGAACCATCTAACACACAATTTTAAGTTCATGGTTATAGAAAGTGTGACCAGAGACCTAGGGGAGGAGCATGGGAAGACTTTTTGGATTTTTAGGAGCTCTGATGGCAAGTAAGATTAAATGCTCAGGTCCTCCCAGGTCTCAATGAAGGGATTAGAATTGGAAGCTTACTAAGATGTAGGTTTGCAGTATGTCTTTGATAGCAGTTCGAAGAACACAGTTTTAATTGTTTTATTGGATGAAAGAGATTACTGGCCAAGACTGTCTTGATTTTTTTTTTAAATTTGCATTTATAATGGTTTGCATTTGGTATTTGGCATTCTGAAGAAGTCTATGGTTATACTCATGAAGAAAGTGCTAAATCAAGGTTTTGGTTTGAAGCTGTTATTATTTTGGTGTAGCATTGTTTGTGGACAACTCCCTGTTTCTGGAATTTGGTTATTAGTTTTTGCTCTTCAGTTTACTTGTGTTGTGGACCAGAAGCCCGTTTTCAGTGGAGACCCAGAGAGAAAAGCTCCAAAAATACATACTTAATGATGTATAGTGACATTAGAAGAGGTTCAAAATACAGTACATAGTAACATGAAGAAAAGCACAGGAGCAATATATATAGTAAAGCAACATTTGCAGCATTACATAATGTTAAAAGAGTACAACTAAGAAATACTCAGTAATGAAAACTCCTGTAAACGTCTGCAAAACGGATGAAAAATGATTTCTTTTAACAGTCACATGATAGGGGCCACTGATCTTGTAAGATTGGGTTATTGCTAGGGATACATAGTGGCCTCTTGATAGTTGTGAAGAGGAAGATGTAGAGATATGAAAGATCAGAAAAGGAAAGGGGAAAGCAAAGAATGGAGCAGAACCGGGGAGGGCAAAGAAATGACAGATCACCCTGGGGATGTACAGAAACATAGCCATTGTTTGGAGTAGTATTCGTTTGAACTTGTGATTATCAGGATTAGTTAGAATATCCTGGGGAAGAGAGTTCCAGGTTTCAGCTATTTTAAATGAGTACAAGGAGTCTTCATAATGGTTTAGAGATTTAGTGACACTGAGCAGTACTTTGTCAGATGATCTAAGGGACCTAAGGTTTGTATATGGTTGTACAAGTCAGAGAGTGCAGAGCAGTTGTTAGATCTGTAGATGGCTTTAGGGGTGATTATTAGTTGGTTGATTGTAAGTTGGGTAGTTCAATCCAATTAAGATGGTGAAGAGCAGAGCAGTGACATGACTTGTAGATAGGTTTGAGGCAAATTTGGCTATTTTGTTATAACATGTTTTGAAATTGTTCAAATCTTATTTACGCAGGTTGGCAAAGATTTGGGAACAGTAAAGTAGGGTAGATAGGAGCTAGGTTCTGGCTGTGGATATTCTAGTGTATTCAGTTAGATAGGGTTTACCCCTGTATAGTGAACCTAGTTTTATAGGGACCTTTTTTATTGTTATAGCTATATGTTTATCGAATTTTAGACAGTTGTCTATTGTAACACCTAATAGTTTAGTATGCTCAGCTGGCTTGATTATTCCACTGCTAGAAAAAATAGTGAGAGGGGAAGGGATGTTTTTTGCACTAGTACCATTGATGACCATAAGCTTAGTTTTGTTGTGGTGTAATATGAGTTGGTGGCCAACTAGGTATTTTTCTATGTCTTGCAGGGCATTTTGAGTTTTGTTATTTAGTTCCTTAATGGAGGGGGCCAAACAAATGAGAGAAGCATTATTAGCGTATTGACTGATAGAAGTGAATTTTGTGGAAGTACTAAGGCTATTGATAAAAATGGTGAAAAGATGGGAGCTTAGGATGGAACCTTGGGGAACCCCAACTGTTACAGGTAGTAGGGGAGAGTTTGTTATCCCATTTGGTGGCTTGCTAACAATTAGAGATATAGTTATAAAACTAGGTTAGGGATGCAGTACTGAGATTATATGAGGCAAGCTTGTTTAGAAGTATTTGATGTTACACTGTGTCAAAAGCTTTGGACATATCAAGGAAGGTTGCAGAGACTAGTAGCCCTTTATTTTTGAGAGGGTTGATGGAATTTGAGATGTTTATGAGTGCAGTGATAGTACTATTTATAGGCTGGAAACCATGTTGAGTAGTAGATATAAGGTTGTTTTTAAGGAAGTGATGAAGGATTTGTTGATGTACGCAGTTTCTATGATTTTGCTAATGGAGAGAGACTGGTGATTCATCTATAATTTGTAAGATCAGTGGAAGGGCCACCTTTGTGGAGGGTATGATGTGAGATTATTTTCCAGAGGAGGGGTACATACTGTTCAGAGATGGAGAGGCTGATTAGAATAGATATGGGGAAGGAGATAGTTGCAGTGGCTAGTTTCAGAAATTCATTGGGAAGTTGATCAGCAGCAAGAGAGCAGGGTTTTAATTTGGTTAGGAGTTTTCTTATATAGCTAGTTGGGATTTGCTTGAGATTGAAAGGGCTAGTGTTGTGTTCAGATGGGTTAGGTATAGTTAGGGCAGAGTTTTTTTTGTTGTTTAGCAGGAAGGTTACACAGTTAATGAAGTGGGTATTTAATTGAGTAGCTATACAGTCTGATGTGCTGCTAGTAGATGGAGCAGGGGTAGTAGGTTTTCCTGGGTGTACGAGTTGGTTAATGGCTTTCCAAAATTTCTGAGGGTTGCTTTGGTGTTTTTGCTGGGTCAATATTAGATCAGCGAATGCTTAAACAAGTGAAAGCTGATTAATCAACCTTATTTTAGCGAAAATTACAAATATGGAAGCAACAGAAACTCAATTTTTTTCCTAGGGAAAGAATCTGGTTGTCTGTTTCTGATGCTTCGGTATTTTCAGTGCTGTGGTGGAAAGTTACGGGTCGGATTCAGGTAAGTGTGCAATTGTGTAGACGTGAGTGTTAGGGTGGGTTAGGTGAGTTAGGGTTAGGACTCGGGTTAGGTATGTGTGCGATTGTGTGGACATGAGGGTTAGGGCTGATTTAGGTGAGTTAGGGTTAGGGAGCGGGTAAGGTGAGTGCGATAGTGATGGACATTAGTGTTAGGGTTTGGGTTAAGGTAAGTGGATAGTTAGTGGTGTGTGCATAGTTTAGTGTAGGGTTAGGTGTCAGATTTTAGGTGTATGTGTGTGGATTTCTGTTTGTTTGGTGTGCTTGTGTTGTGTGTATGTGTTTTGGATCAGCGATTTCTTTCCCTAGGAAAAAAATCGCTAATCTGACAGTTCGAGATTGTAAGCTTTCACTTACATAAGGTCGATCATTCAGCGTTCGCTTTTTTAAGCATTCGCTGATGTAATATAGACCCTTTTTGCTGACATAATTTGAAGTATGTTTTTTTTTTGTCTTTTTTGGTTTGTTTTTTGGCTTGATTTCTCAGTTGTTGGTAGGTGGTTAGGTTATCTTTGTTTCTCTTAAAATAAACATTAGTTTTGTATTCATTTTTAATTTAATACTTAATAAAATTGAAAAAAAGGTATTATATTGGGATGGGGATGATAGCAACACAGGAGTATGGTGCACAAATTAGAAATTTCTTGCTATTCTCTGTGGGGATATACTCTGGACATTGTGTGCTCTTGCAACAATCCTGGCTGCACTCCTGAATAGATAATTATCTGACAGTCTTAAAAAATATGAAGCATTCTTTATAACATAAATGATATTTTAAATTATCATAAAAATCATACATACTATACATTAGACTCAATCCCTAAAATTTCTATCTTCCTAAATAATTTGAAAAGATGCCATTATCCTTTCTTCTGTAATCTGCACTGATAGTTTTAAACTTAATTTTTATTTTTATTAATCATTGTCTTCTTCCAGTCCATGTAGATAATTTACACAAGTCATCTACTGTTTTAAACATCTGACATTTTAGTTTTAGTTGTCCTGGTGTTGTTCTTAAAATAATACAACTGGAAAAGTTAAAGTGGGATATGTTAAGCTATGAAAGCTTAGTCTGCTTTTTGTTGACTATGCTGTTATCAGAAAAGAGTGTTTGATAAAGAAGGAGAATGTATTTGTTGGGGGATGTGAGGACAGATCCATTACATTTGTACTTATGAGGCAGTTGGGTATAGCAGCCCATTCTGTATAGTTTCAGTAAATTCATCTCATTGTAGGTCTCTCTAGTGGTGTAGTAGAGACAAAGACCTGGCAATGGCTCAAGTGACCCAAATTTGATCAGCCTGACAGAATAAGGGGTGAAGATGGCAGCCCCATTTCTGGAGGGAAGAGTCTATGGCTCTGGTCAAGTTACGTCAACATATCCAGCAAAAAAACACAGACCTCACTCAGGGGCAAGCATTTAGTGAAGTGCTCACTTAGGGCAGGGAGTAGGTAAGCTGTCCAAGGCAGTGATTATAGCTTTCACCTACATGTACAGAGCACATACATTCAATTTAGTGGCATAGGCTCTCCACGTGTTCATATCAGTACCAAGGGGAAGTGAGTAAGGACATATACAATGTGAAGATGCAAACTCCATGAGGTCTGCCAAGATGAGGGCCCTTCCAGACAGCTCTCACTCCAGAGGACCAGGCTCCCCCACCTCTGAGGAACAAATAGGTTTATGTCCATTGGGGAGGTGATGGTTGGCATGAAGGAGTAAAATATAGAAAAAAAATCATTTCACTGTCCTTTTACTCATGTTTTCAAAACATTGTGCACATCTGAAAAATGGCATCCATTTTTCTTAAAAACTGAAAAAGCTGCACAATTCTGATTTTTGGGTTAAAATGAGTGTTACTGATTCTATTGGCAAAAGACAAAATACATTATTGTCAAACATAAAAAGGTACTGACCACATTTCCCACAACACATATTATCAAATGTGTGTTAAAAAGAAGAAAAAAAAAACAACTGCAGTGGAGTTAGACCCCCCCCCCCACCCTACACACACACACACACACACACACACACACACACACACACACACACACACACACACACACACACACACACACACACACACACACACACACACACACACACACACACACACACACACCAGCTTGAAAAAGGGAAAATCCTTAAACCCACTTTCGCACATTCTTGCACTAATTTAACATTTGACTACCGAAGAATCAGCAAAAACAGTTAATCGTCGATTCACAGAGTGACCGAAAATATAGTTGGAAAAACAAAGGATGGCATATATATACATATATATATATATATATATATATATATATATATATATATATATATATATATATCATGAGAGAGAGAGAGGGAGATGCAAGATTAAAACAGATTTTAAGTACAGAATAAGAAATAAAATAAGGTGAAAGTTTTAAGTACACAAAAAAATATGAGTTATGATGAATTTCATATGTATTCCAGGACACAGAAAGTCCAGATCCCAATATTTTCTTGTATTTTCCTGGAAAAATGGAAAACCAGTGTCCTTGATGATAACTTGCACTTCTATTTTTGGGACATGTCTGAATTGGATTTAATATGGACCAGTCCATTTGCCAGGTTAACAATCAAGTGAATAATATGCAAATAAATTTGGTGGGCATAGAAAACATACCTTAAGTATGCCCACTCCAGAAATGGCCACATTGTAAGCAATATTAACTTGTTTCAGAATTTTATTTGCTTAACTGGGCTTAATGCAGAGTACAGATACTATGAAGTCATTTTCAGTATAGATATGGAAATTCTAAATGTTTAGTACAACAACACATAAACATATTTAGTATAGTAAGAGACACACTCTTCTCCTAGCTTACATTTCACATTAAACAGCTTCGCTGTATTACTGTAATTTAAGTGATGTTTGCATTATGGAGGCTGTTTCCTGCACCCATGTACGACTGCAGAAATTATTTCAATCAGATACTCTCTTTTCTAAGATTAAGTCTAAGCCAATGCATGATTCTTCTTTTCCACAATGGCACTGTCCAAGAATGTCACGTTAAAAGCTCATATAACATAATACAAACCTGCCGCAGCTTGATGATTTTACAGATGTTTGCATTCTTTGACAGCTTATATTTCTGAAGAATTTATAAAACCCTTGGCAAACCACATCAAAGTGTTGATGTTACCTTTATGTTAGGTATAGTCTTCAAAAATAATGAATTGCTTTTATGTTAATGAAGAAAATGACATGCACAATTCTAAATACATTACCTTTTAATCTCTGATTATATGAAACATATCCGTGTATTTTGGTAAATGGGGTTAGTGTTATAGTGCCTGGAATGTTGTTATAGTCGTGCTGTCATACTACATATGAAGAAACTGTAAAGCCACACATTTTTATAACTCACATAGTCAGCAAACTCAAATTAAAAAAAGAAAAAAACTATGTTAAATAATTCTTTGCTGTATTATTTCAAATGGCTAATTGTCTACTTGTCCAGGTCTCTTTTTCTTTATCTTTTATCCCAATACTGGTATCCAGGGCCAGCAGGTTGCTGACTCCTTAGTCATAATCCTGGTAACTCATTCTAGTAATGATATACTCAATCCTCATTATAATGTAGTCCTGAGTACAATTTTTCGCTGATTGTTATGAGCTGTTACAGTAATAAGGGTCTCCGATACACATTTCTTTTCAGGAGTTATGGAAAATATGCTTATCATGTCCTAATGAAAGAGCATTAAAGCAGAAACTATACAGAGAAGGAGCAGTCATGCTTTTGAGAATATGTGGAAAAATTCCATAATACCATGCCATCATGGCATTTTAGTTTTACCTTGGATAACAATATCCCATTTATATAAATGCTTGCTTAACAGGGGTCAGAGTATGGTTAGTAGAAGTAGCTTGTCCATACTTAAAGTATCTGCTCTATCAAGATAAGTATCAGAATGTGAATGTAATTAAAAATTGTCACTTTCAGTGGTGGGGCAAATAAAGCACCACTTGTTATAGTCATCCTTACCGATTCTCCACTCTAACACAGTAGACCTTAAGATGTCTTCCATCATTAACAATTGACAGTTGAGGGCCCTCATGGTGAGGTTTGCAGATGTGTATACCTTTTTTCCAAATCTATCAAGAGTCCTACTTTCTTTGTCAATAGATAAAGGGTCCCTAGAGGTACTGATCATAGATCCCTTAAGGCCAGGTGTGACCACTTCAGGATCAGATGCTGAGTTTTTAAACAAATATTTATGAGAATCCAGAACACTGTAAAAGTGATCAGGCTTTCTGGATGCAGGAGAGAGTAAATCAGGATGTAAGTAGGCATCCTGTAAAACATCTTCCACTACTTCCAGGATAGGTGGGATTGCCAAGGGTTTGTGCTCATGGAGGTCTAAGAATTTCCTAACTCTCTTTTGGCCTGTGGGTATTCTTCTGTTTCCCACTGGAAATGTTGTCTCATAGCATGAAGAGTTTCAACAAAGGTGAGGTGTTCAGCCAGAGAGGCATAAGGGAGAATTTCTTCTGAATGGTATTCCTCATAAGAGGTGTAAGTAGGGCCTTCCTCAGATGCAGAGCTCTCCTAATCAGACTCTTCTTCTGCATGCAGAGGGTCAGGGTGAAATTCAGGAAGGATGTCTTTTTTTCTTTTCCCTGGGGTGATATCCACTGAGTTCTGTCTGGACTTTACAATGTTAGTGAGGTCTTCAGCTAATTTAATCAAATCCTGTTGGTATTCTTGTAATAGGGGGCCCACAGGCCTAGGCAAAAACCCTACCACAATGCCCTTCTTTGGTGTGGGTTTGGTCTTGGGCCTAGGAGAATCTGATGCCCTGGCACCTGACTCTTTAGATTACAGATGCACAAGAATGGCCCTAGGCTGAGAAAACTCTCCCGTTAGCAGTCGCTAGTCAGGAGATGTGGCCTTCTGAGCAGTCTTGAACCCAATCGAGTAGCTGAATATATGCGCTACAGAAGCTGATGGGGCTGAAGGCATGTCCGACCCCAAATGGGTCTCAACAGAGGCCTGGTTCATAGGATCAAAGGTAGAAGGGGGCTGCAAAAGTGCCTCACCTTCCTCAACAATCACAAGTCTAGTAGGTGAGTCAGGGAGTGAGTTAATGTCGTCCATGGACCTGGGCTTTTGTTTCTTGTCTTTTTTGCTCTTAGGTACATCAAGCTTGGAACAACCAATGGAGACCATAGTACACAATTGCACAGATTCCTGCCTTAGAAAATGAGCTAAAAACTCAGCTGTTTGCCTAAATGTTATAGTGTTAAACCTAGCGCAGAAGCAACAGTTTGGGATGTCATGGTCTGGGCCTAAGCAAGTTACACAAAGCATATAGAAGTCTCTGTGTGGTATTTGTTGACCACAGTGGAGGCAATTATTAGCTTTATCTGACATGAGTCAAAGAAGAAAGAAAAGGTTCCCCCACATGGTACTTATCTCTCAATGACATCTCTCTGGTGCGGACCGACCAACGCACTTCATGTCTACTTCAGGCTTTGGAGGCAAGAAAAGACTGAAGTGATGACACAGACTGGCTCCCTTTATACCCAAGTGTACTGACATCAGTTGAGGCATCTACCAGCCTGGGAGGCAAAATAAGCTTCTCTGGTAGTCGGGACAGCCAAGGGCTTTCACGGCAGGAAATCCCAACTGTCAGGACTGCAACAGTGAAACACGAAGCACATGTGATGTTGTCTTCCTAGTCCACTGAGATACAGTAGAAGCAGTGTGAGTCACATGCATCTTACATATCTTCAGTATTAGGAATACTTGCATTTTTTCCTAAGTGATTGTCATATACATTTCTTTTACAGCCTGTTATAAGCCACTCAGAGTGATTTTGCAGCTCCAGCCAAAGAAAGGCTTGTCATTTTGCAGTCCTGTGCAGCGAGCACTGACACACTTTCCCCTACACTCCTCCTAAGGTGGCAAAACTAGCTCTTAATCAGTATTACACAGAACTTGTTCTGCTACTCACCAGTGTCTACATCAGTTAGAAGATTTTTTTTATTCTGGATGCTGGAGAAGTGTGCTAATCTGCTTGCTATTTTTGTTCAAACATATTTTATGAGCACAGGACAAAAAAGTGCAACCATCTCTTCTTGAATTTGAGTTAAGATATTTTTATTTAAAATGAGGGACAAATGCTTTTATACATTATTTTTCTACATCTGTTGCATCACTACTGTCCAATTTATGTTGCAGCATATTAACACTTAGTCAAAACCATAATACTTGAGCATGTCATATCAGTAGTTCTGTGTGCAAGACCAATATCACATTCTCTAAAAATGTTGCAGGTACTAATATACCACTTAAAAGTCAACCACATTTCCAAAAATGTGCAGAAAAACATCTGTCATTTAACCCCCCCCCCCCCCCCGGACTGTTAAGCAGAAAGAGACAGGTGGTGACCCTATGAACTAGGTGTACTGATAACATTTCTTTTCCTGGGTGCAATAAAGGTAGTAAAAACATTTCACAATACTCTGACCTTTTTTTAGCAGCTGCTGACCTGCTGACATCAGCATAACAAATTGCCTGTCTAAGTTTGTGGGCAGTACCTGAGTGGGCAAATTACAGATCTCTTTGCATCTATGTCATGCAGGTGGTGACAAATTCCACTGTAATGTATGTGAGAAATTAAGCTTAAAACAGGGAGCGCTTTTCCTTCATTTCCAAAGCATGGGAATGAAAGTTTCATAGAGTACAAGAAAGTTTCTGATACCAAAACAATAGAGAAGCCATACCATTGGGAGAAAGAAAACCTAATGATTGAGTTAAACAGTAGAAGTTATAGATGCATGAAGTGTAATGTGATGATTTTATATCAGACATCTGAAATTTGATAACACAGTGATACGTAGGTTCATAGGTAAGTACTTGGCTTGCTGCCCTTGTGGGCCATTTTAAGCATAGACAATTTCCCTTTCAGAGGTGAGAATCAAACCCTGTACTTTGTATGTGTGAGGGGAAATACACAGACCATTATAGCCAACCCCAACAATATGATAGTACAATGGCTGCGCTAAAATTTATTTTCCACGTATCCGCATATTTGTAAGAATGTTTTCATTTACAATTCAACTAGTTGCTGTGAGGAACAAAACTAGTATGGGTACATCAGATGCCCAAAAGTTCAGAAAGTGTTGATGATGAGGGAAAACAGATAAGATCCTTCCAAACCCTACCAAATATCTCCTTTTGCATATTAACATTAAGTAGAGTTTTGATGTATAGGATGACCTTATTCATAATTTCTATTGCCTTTCTTTCATAAACTTCCAGAATAGTTCGACTAGTATTGTTGTAGATAGAGATAGTATTCATACTTGGCTTGATTATTTTGTATTTCCAAGCTCATAATGGACTACATACCTATTTAGCTTGTATTAATCCTGTGAATACTGCAGAAAAAATGCAATATATGAGGATGTTCAAAATGTTGTAATACCACAGATATGCTGCTCCAGATTATTTATGCCTGTGTAAAACTGCCAGATGTCTAGAGAAAGAGAGAGTTGGAACAAGCAATAAAGTTTTATACTGAGCATGTACATATTTTGAACTATGTAGCAGCTTGTTCTTACATTATATTTGGGCATAATGATTTGTAAAATTTGAAAGCTTTTGTGGTTATAGCAACCACACAAGCAAAGAAATGTATATTTGAAGGCAATGAAAAGTCAGACCCACCTAGAGTTGTGAAACAGTTGCATAAATGTGAAGAAATAAAATACATAAATTACTCAGAAATTGGCAGGAAATATATGTTTTTGTTTCAATATGGACAGGATCTGAAAATTATCAGCATCTGTATCACTTTTACATTAAACATATCAGGATGCAGAGATTTCATTTTTCAGTGATGAAATTAAACTGAACAGATATAATGAAAACATTTTTTTCTATGGAAATGAAGGGTTATATCATTGAAAATATGGTATTCAGACAGTAACAGAAACAGATCATAGTTAAATATCTTGCTGACATGTAGACTAGTAAGGCAGCCTCTCCCATATGAAGTTCAACATTAAATGCCCTTGTAAAGAAATTTACTTGTACAAATGACTCTGGTGCCTAGCATACTTTAGATGCTAACACACTGGGCTACTGGGATTTTGGCAATTTGTCTGTAGTGGGTTACTAAGTCCTCATTTCATGAATTTACTAAAATTTGATTTATTTGACAGCAAAGTGTATTTTCTTGACGAGGTTAGCTCCCTAAACACACTTTTACATAAATCTACTAACTCTGAGTTTACTGTATCTTAGGTCAAGTTTTATTTAGACTAATCTGGCATTTTCAATGAATCACTGAAATGACACGTTAGCCTTGTAGATTAATGAACCCAGGCTACAAGACATGAGTTTCATTACAGTGAAATTCTACCATTTATAGTGATGTCACAGGACTTGAAATAGTTAAATCCATATCACACTGTTATAATTTTATAGTAGCAGGAGATGGCTTGCAGAACATTTTTATTCATTTTGGTCTCATAATGAACAGGCCAGCTACAGGAATAGTTGCTTCTTAGTCAAAGGGCTCCACAGCCCCTGCCCACTGCTCCCCATGCACATCACATGGCGGCCTCTGGTCCCTCTCCATTCTGGTCTACGCACACCATCCAGATTCATTTTTTCTTCCTTTTTTCCCTCACTGGCTGGCCTGTCTTTCATTTTTTCATGCTTTATTCATTCATTAAATATGCAGTACCTAGGCAGGACTACACTCTGATAACTATAGATGAGAGAAATACATTTAGCCATGGTCTGATGGCTGCAAGGCTCCCAGAAGCAATGGGGGTCCTGGCTACCCTGAGATTCATTTTAGACTTCACATCTTTCATCTAAAGATTGCCATAATGAAAATCATGATATAAGAAAAAAATTCAGTCATATGCTTCAACTTTTTTTCTACATCCTTTCAACATACCCAAACTGACTAAGTTTAAAGAAAATTACTGTGGAAATAACTGCATCGGTCTGTGGGGGTTCTAGATGCTCTAAGGTGTATTTCAAAAGTTTTCAAACAACCTTTTCATCCAGCAATGACCTAAACAAAATTCATGATTAAGGAAAGAAATTCAGTCCTACTCTTCAACTTTGCTTTTTTCCTTTATCCTTTCAACACACCCTAAATGACCAAGACTACACTGCAATAACTAAATTAATATTCCAATAAACAACTATGCCACAGCATAACAATAAGTAAATAAATAAAATGCAAAATGAGGTGGCTAAAAGCAGTAAAATATAATTTTTATACCAGGTAAGCGCTTTCACATCAAACAATGCTTCCTCAGACCATTATGGTCTGAGGAAGCGTTTGATGTGAAAGTGCTTACCTGGTATTAAAATTATATTTTACTGCTTTTAGTCACCTCATTTTGTATTTTATTTATTAATAACTAAATTAAACTGGTAGTCTAATGGCCACTAGGCACCCTGAAGCCATAGTGTTACAGATTCGTTGGGGTGCACTTTAGAACATTTTTACCTCCTTGATCCAATGGTATCCTGAACAAAAATCATACACATGGAAAGAAATTCAATCTTACTTTTTTATTTCAGGAAAGAAGAAAGCTGTATTCAAAGCTTAACGATCAAATAGACCAAATAGCAGTTCAAAGTAAACTGAGAAGACAAGTGCTTGTGAGGATACATAAATCATTACTGAGAATAGTACCTGCTACCTCCCCCTTAAAACAGTCACTTTGTATATATCCCCTCTCGTGTTAAACTGGGATGGAAATGAAGGCAATAATGGTCAGTCATATTTCATGTTGCTGCTCTCATATGTATACACAGCATGCCTATCCATATTCCCAAAAGACACCCATCTTCTGTGCAGCCTCTGATGTTAGATGGGTGTGCAAATGAAAAAAATAAATAAATAAGAACGTAACACCTTTGCTGTCAGACATCTGTACATAGCATACTTTATTTTCTCCTTTAAATGTTTGCCACCTGTTTATAAATATGATATTTGATTGTAAGGAAAGTGGAAAACAAAATAATGATTACATTAATGTTTCCAACATTTTACTTTTAGACAGCACTCTGCTCTTGTTCAAGCTAAAGTGACCACTTCTACAGCCCTCTAAAGTTTGTGAGGAAAGTTAAAGAAATAATGGACCACACTGTCCTCAGACCAACACAAGATATAGTGGTCTATTAGTTTTGGGAGGAAGGTTAAGGCAATTATGACATCATCTCCCCCATGTAAATACATACACACACACACATACACACAAACACATACACTTACAAGCTACAGGAGCTTTCAGTGTAGACCTATGAGCAGGGCTGGTTTTAGACTATTTTTTGAGAGATGACTGTTTAAGCTAAGCAAATGTTAAGAGGGTCAGTTATTTTCATCCAGCCAACCCCCTCTAAGTGATTATGGCTACCTCTATGTACAGTTCTGATGTCTGACTGTGATAACAGGGATAGCTGTGCAATGTTATTTCACCTTTGTTCCAAACAAGCAATTGTTTTACATTAAAATATTCCAGGTTGATTCACACAAATCACATAGTCCTTGCAAAGTCAGAATAATAAGCACAGAACAGCAGACACATTCTCATTTTCCTCTGCAACAGCACCAGAAATGATATCTACTCTGTCTATGCATATCAGGCATCCAATTAAGTAGTCCATCTTACCTCATACATATGCACACTGGTCCTGCATAGCCAGATAGTGACTGTTTAAACTAAGCAAATGACAAGGTCAGCTACTTTTTCATTCTGCCAACATCAAGCCTTACTCAGCAGTTATAGCTGCAAAGTCTGATGGCTATCTATTTCACCATCGTTTCACACAAACCAGTGGCTACACATTAAAATATTGCAGGTTGCTCAACAAATATCATAAAGCCAGAATAATGAACAAACAAGAACAGCTTGCCATTTTCCTCAAATGACAGCCCCAGCAATTATCACTACTTTGTATGTGCACATGACCACTTTTATATCTAAAAATAAATCTTATTCTGTACTGGTCTTGCAAAAGTCACCCAAACATACCTCTCAACTCTCTCTCCTAGATTTTACCTGATACTTCTGCTGCTGAGACAATTGTAATATATGATTCTCCAATAAATCACTGAAGATTCAAATTGTCAGTCAGTCAATAATACCAGAATTTGCAGTTTTATACTTCCTATTGTTCAGAAAATGCATGTTGCTCTGCTTCATGCCCGATGATTTTCTGTTTTGTCCTGAACTTTCACGAAACAAATATTGCAGAAAATATCTGGTTGATCAAAGCAAAAAAAATCATCATTGCAAAAATTAATTAAACTTACCTTACTCTTCTGTCTTCACATCATAGCATAACTCTCAATTGTCTAAAAATTTGCAGAATGCCCCTGGTATTGTTTCATATTCTTGATTGGTCTTTTGTAAAATTTTAGATTTTTTATTAAAGTGCTGAAGATTACAGTCAGTAAAGCCAGATATTAGAGAGTCATACTTCTTATAGCTCAAAAATGCATGCTGATGCAAATGCAAAATTTCCTGAATAAAGAAGTGTGCATCTTGCAGCTTCATGCCTACATATGAACATTGTGTGAGACATCTACTTTGTGGCCTTATAATGTTCAAGTCTAATGTTACATGGCTTGACTTGAATGGTCATGTCAATAGGAGCATCTCCCTGAGAGGCACATTTTGTTTTAACATGGGTGCCCTATTTATTTATTTTTTTAGAAACACCATAAGTCATTGCTGTTGAAAAAAATAAATAAATATAAGCACTCCTAGAAGCCTGGTGCCTTAGGCAGTCACCTAATTGGCCAACCCTGATAGCCAGTATTAATGAAAGAGAGGTATAAGAGTGAAGCACTGTTAGTGTATATACTTTTAGAAATGCATTTGAGTGGGTGACTTCAGATGATGTCATGCCACAAAGTTGAATTTTCCTCCACAGGATTTGCACAGAGTACAATATGTGCTTTTTTGTATAAAATAAGTGAATTGCACATAGATTCCTTTTATGCTGCTCATTTTTTAAAGTATGTTATAATGACCAGTTACTGCAATATTGTCTATAGATCATTGACTGCATTGGCTGTGTTCATTCATTCATTATTCATTTACTCACTTAATTATATTCACAGTCACAGGAGACACACACACACACACACACACACACACACACACACACACACACACACACACACACACACACACACACACACACACACACTATTTTTCAGACAGCATACTCACCTATATGGAGGAATGCCATTTCACCTATGGCATGTTTTTGGGATGTAGGAAGAAACCAAAATAAACAAGGATATGCAGACTCCAGTTGGAAGGTACCCCAATCAAGAAACAAACTGGACAACCATGTGTTATGGTGTGAGGCTTTAATATTACCCACTGCGCAACTAACTGTTCTATACTGGTTGTGATTTGAATACTTTCTTTTGCAACTTGGTTGACTTTGACTCCATTTGGATGTATACTAGAGGTATTACCTACTGGTTACTTGACTGACCTAAGACTGCATACATGCTCAGGGAACAGATGTACAGTAGAGTGAACTATTTTTTCCATTAGATAAAACTGTGTAATGTACATATCTCTTTTTCTCTCTCTTGTAAATAAGATTAATTATTTGCCATGTACATTTGATGTATTAAGAACAAGCCTGAGTTTGGAATGACAGCATCACAGTTAATTTCAAATTATAAGTGAGTGTGTGTGTCTGTTTTCGTGGTGGTGGCTGATGCAGTCTTTAAGTTAGCTTTGCTTGACTTTGTATTTCCTTGTTAAAGTGTTGTAGTGTTTGTAACAGATGTCTTTGATTTTGCATTGTAGTTCTTTATTTGTTTCATTGGGGTGATGCTTTGGTCATGGCTGATATCTCTTTTTCAGATTTTATAGCACTTCTGCTACTATAGCATCACTTCTATTAACTAATATCACAGGCTGTTGCTAATAATTTCACAAACACTGTGCATGCTTCTGAACTGGGCCCACCCTGTGGAGTTCACAGACCTTTATAAGCATAGTCAATAAACCATATTCAGAAATTCTCTCCAGCCTTGTGAAGGGAAACATATGATATATACCCAGGAAGAATATGAGATTGTCCATTGCCCATCCAATTATAAAGGTTTTCCTTGAAGGTGGCAAAGTTGCTACTCTGCTTGACATGTTGTAGAAGCCTGTCTCATGGTTCCTTGTTTGATGGTTCCTCTGCTGTCTCCTGCTGAGGAAACCCAGCATAGTTTCAACTATGACTCATTTATGTAAAATTCAGAAAAAAAAAGAACTTATTTTTGATATAGTTTACAGTGCAGTTGCCATGTATTTGCCTTGTGCTATTTATCTCACATGTATGTAATCTGTAAATCCAGTGCTTAAGGTAATGACCTGCTGTCCTTTTATTAAAAATATGGTTAAAAAATAATTGAAGATTTCTAAACTTAAAGGGACTCAGAGACGTGCTGCAAAGCAACACGAGCCTTTGATGGTAAGGAATAAGAGGTGCAGTTTATGACGCCATTGTTTGTAATGCAGAAAGGAAGGTGGGTCTTCAAAGAAAACAAAGCACAATGAAACTGAGCAGTGCAGTGAAACCAAGAAAGTGCAAGGATGTAGAACAAGGACTACTACAAATGACAGGGTAAAGGGCAAAGTTCATGTACATGTACTAACAAATCTTATAAATGAAATATAAATAACAGCACAGCGAAGTACATGCTGCCAACATACAACCTCTGAACATCATATGTACATAATGTATAAATGTAAACCTCAGGTGCTACTTGAATTACTACTAACTTAAGATCTTTAATTAGATGCAGAAGTAAGGATTGGAACAACTGAAAAAAAGAACCCCATAACACTTTTAAATGCCAGCATTGTCATTGTCTAAAATAATCAACTAAAATATCAACCAAAGAAGCCAAGAGTCACTATTGCATATTTCTTACATGAACTCTTAAGTCACCCAAACCAATCATGACACACAACAAAATATCTCAATCCCAAAAATGTTCACTAAATCCTATACCAGAAATCTAACCAAAGAAGCCAAATCTCAATACTACAAACTTAATGAAAGAAACCAAGGCTCACTATTACAGGTCTCTTCAAGCTCATCTCCTAGGTCATGCAAAACAGTTCTGGTATACCATAACATTTCTCAAATCCAAGAACTTCAATAAACTGCATATTCCCCCCAAGCTTTCACTCAGCATATTACAAGCAACCATACAGAAGATATCTATATCACCACTTAGGCTCTTCCATTTGGTTCCTCTCCTCAAGATAATTGACAACCCACCATACTGTTTTAAAGCTTTACATTACAAACAAGTGAAAAAGCTCTTCATTGTCACTGATTACAAATTCAACCCTACTTGTCATTACTTACATCCTAAAACCCTATCCTCAGGAGCAAATGTCATTGTAAAACACTTAGCCCATATAGTTAACTTCTCATTCACCACAGGAATTATACCTGCTAGTTTCAAACATGCTATAATTACTCCTCTTCCAAAAATACCTCATGCATACTATAGACCAATAGTCAATTTTTGTCCCTTAGCTAAACTTACATAAAACAGCAACTAGAACACAAACACATTTATGACATATTTACAGATAAGTAGCATAGTTCCTGCTCAAAACACAGCACACAAACAGCATTCTTTCCTTAATCTTCACAAATTTTAGTAACATGAAAATGTTACATTCACTATTGCTATATTTCTGGATTTCAAAAGAACATCTGAAACAGTGAACCACAACCTACTTCTTAAGCATGCTGATTGCAATATTGCACTTCAAGTTAACTTTTCATTAAAGATTACTTGCACGATAGATATTTTGTCATCTTCAGCCATAGTATTCTTTCTAGTACAGGCTATCTAACCAATGGAGTTCCCAAGGGCTCAGTTCTTGTATCTGTTAACCATCTGAAATCTTTTAGACTCACTTTGGTGAGTCCCAAGATTTGGAGACTCAATGGATGAAAATATATGCTTGCTTGTAATAAATCCAAGATTACCATTTCTCAGAATATTCCCTTTTTCTCCTAGGTATGCCAGTCTCAAATCTGGTATATATCTAAATCAAATCTAACACACACACACACACACACACACATACATATATATATATATATATATATATATATATATATATATATATATATATATGGATCTACTTTATTCTAACGAATGTTCATTTTACCGAACATGAAAGCAACATGCTTAAGCAACTGAAAGTGCACTTGTGCAAACCTACACTTTAATGGTGATCATTTCATCGAATGACCATTCAGCGGATTACTGCAGTCATTCCCCAGTGCCCATTCATTGAATGACCATTCAGCAGATTACTGCAGTCATTCTCCATTGCCCATGACAACAGAAAAGCAAAGTTATTTGTAGCGTAGTGATACTTGTACTCCTTTAGAATGTGTGCAAATTCCCCAAATCATGTAGGAGGTGAAAATTAAATTACATCTGCAACAGGGAAGCTATTGCCCTGACATATTCCACTGTATCATAGTCTTCCTTGTGGTCAAAGATTGTTTGGAATTGCTGCTGCCTTCTAATTAAGGCTCTTTTCTTTGGAGAAGGAGGGCAAGCAGCGGATAATCTCTGATGAATCTCATCTACCCTGGTTTGTTCACGTACATAATGTTATATACATCAGAAACCACTTTCCCTGCTATACACTTAAACCTCCTGTGCCATGCTTCCACAGCATTCTGAGTCCTAGGTAAATTAAGCTCATTTAGCACAGATACATTCCAAAACTTAATGGTGAACAGTGGAGGGAACCGTATACATGATGTGGATCTAGTTCAGAAAGCCCGCGGTTTACCAAGTAAATATCATTCAATTATTTTACCAGTGGTTTACCTTCTTCAGGGAATGCACTTTTCAATATGGTGAAAGTAGGCATAACTTTGTTTTCTGGTAAGAATGCTAAGGCAGCCAGTTGCTTCACAGCCAATTAGAAATGCATGTCAGAGTTGTACAGTGAACCTAGTCTTAGTGCCTACACTTTGCGCCAAATGTTTCTACCGAAATGATAAAAGTATCTCTAACATAATACATTGCTGACATTCCGCTTTGTACTTTTAATAGCTGCAGTCTTGAAATCGCAAAGTATAAAAGATACGTTGCGTGTCAAGTTTTCTTCTCTGATTAACTCAAACAAGCACTGCCACATGAAGTTATAGCATCAGAAGGACTTCTTTGTCATTAAACAATAAATTAACTGAATACTCTTAGAATAAGCACCATGCTTCACAACCGAGTGTATGGTACACAGCTGATGACAGTGTGCATCCCTGCACAAATATGTACCATCCATTAACCATATGTCTGCCAAACTTATATCCTTTAAGTTTTGCTTAGTAGTCAGCATTAGTACAGTGTTTTTACCACTACTGTCATTCAAGATTTTCTTTAGAAACACTCCTCCCTTTAAAGAGAAATTCTCAGGAACAATATCAGTCAGAGAGTACGAAGACGTTAATATCACTCCTCTCTGTTTCACACAAACTCTCCTAACTGTTTGTAAGAGCAGTGTTCTACTGGGTAAATGTGGAGCTAAATCTAACGAAGATGACGCTAAGGCATCATCCACTATTAAACAAGGAGAATCCCTCGATAAAGCTGCTCTCTACCTCAAATTATCACAAACGTTATACTTTTCCACCTCCTGTGGCTCTCCTGAATGGTGGTGTTCCAATGATTTCACTAATTCTTCACCTGTAGTCACTGATACAGTTATGGCTCATCACCTGCACTTCTCTGACACTTTATATTTGCAAAACCAATACTTTTTTGTTTTGGTTCTATTCTCTAGGTGATACACGTAACCTTCCATTAGTAGTATCTCACCTCCACATTGCGATGCACCAGTCTGATATACTTGACCGAGCACACCAGGTGGGAGTCTGCAGTAATCTGTCATTGTAAATGTAGTACGTAAGTATGACTTCTAACTGCCCTGCAGTTTACTTATAGGTGCACCCATTGCTTATCGCGATAAACCAGGTTTCAAACATTTCAGCTTCTATGAGTTGTGTTTTCGATGAAATCCACTGTCGGCAGTATCTCTTAGTTGATGTCAGTTTTGGTAGAACGAACATTCATTAGAATAAGGTAGATACATATATATATATATATATATATATATATATATATATATATATATATATGTGTGTGTGTGTGTGTGTGTGTGTGTGTGTGTGTGTGTGTGTGTGTGTGTGTGTGTGTGTGTGTTTCTGGGTCTGGAGGGCTTTCCTCTCGCATTGCTTGCGACCCTGTGAAAACGAAATTTAAAAGAGAAGAGCAATGTTCAATATTCACTCTTTTGTATTTTCAGTAATTTTCTTTTCTGTTTGGATTTGGCATTTGGAGTCTCGATTATTTAATAAGGACTTCTTGTCTCTACTCCACACTGACAATCTACTCT